>NC_142121.1:1407500-1552500 GCF_056152115.1 Neolamprologus brichardi | reverse complement strand
CTTTTTAACCAGTTACCAGCTTTCCCTCGAATACCATATCTTTCCAATTTATCCAATAAAATTGAGTGATTAATTGTGTCGAAGGCCTTTTTGAGATCAACAAAAATACCAACTGCATATTTATTTTTATCCAGTGTATCAGTAATTTCTTCTACTGCCTCAATTATCGCCATTGAAGTGGTTCTTTGCGTTCTGAAACCATACTGACCAACATTAATTATTTGATGTTTTTCAAGGAATTTTTCTAGTCTTGAATTAAAAAGTTTTTCTAGAATTTTTGAGAATTGAGGCAGTAGAGAAATAGGCCTATAATTGGTAAAACTGTGTTTGTCATTACTTTTATATAGTGGTATTACTTTCGCAATTTTCATTTTCTTTGGAAAACAACCGGACTGAAATGATAAATTACAGATATATGTTAAGGGACTAGCAATATTCAGAATAACCTGTTTAACTACAGACATATTTATGTCATGATAATCCATTGAAAACTTACTTTTACATTTTAATGTGATATTTATTACTTCTTGCTCATTTGTAGCTGAGAGGAACAGTGAAGAGGGATTTGATTTTATATTACTGATATTTTCATTTTTATGACACGGGATGTCCGCTGCTAGTTCAGGGCCAACATTTATGAAGAATTTATTAAACCCATCGACAATATTACTCATGTTGTGATTTTCACCATTTGCATCAGTAAAATATTCAGGATATGATGTTCCAGAAGATCCTTGTTTAATTAAGTTGTTTAACACATCCCAAGTTCCTTTTATATTGTTTTTATTTTCATATAATCTTCTTCTATAATAAAGTTGTTTGCTCGTTCTTATAATATCAGTCAATTTATTTCTATATGCTTTATATCTTTGTTCCACTTCTTTTGTTTTTACTTTGATGAACTGTTTATACAGATTGTTTTTCTTTTTGCAAGCATTAATAATTCCTTTTGTGAGCCAAGGACTTTTTATCTTTTTTTTCTTTGTCATATGTTCGTTTACAGGACAATGTTTATTGTACAACATGGTAAAAATATCTAGAAAATTATCATAAGCCTTGTCCACATCTGACTCTTCATACACCGAACTCCAATCTTGTTGTGCGGCATCAAAATTGAAAGCATGAATTGCTTCTTCATTTATTATTCGCTTTGCTATCATGATCTTGGTATCTATTTTTTTTAAATCACAGTCACACAAAGTAAAAACTGGTAAGTGGTCAGTTATGTCACAGACAAGCAGGCCACTATTAATTTGGAAATCCATGACATTAGTAAAAATGTTGTCAATAATAGTGGCGCTATGTAATGTTATTCTGCTTGGCTTCGTTATTGTTGGATATAGTGATAAGCTGTACATGGTGTCAGTAAAGTCATCAATGGCTTTTAACCTTGTTGGATTTAGCAAGTCAATATTAAAATCACCACAGATGAATAGTAATTTTTGGTTCACCGAAGCAAACGTTTTTTCTATCCATTCATTAAAAGTGTCAATACTTGAACTGGGTGTCCGATATATGCAACTTATTATAACATTTCTCTTTTTTTCATTCATGATCTCAATAGTCAAACATTCCAAAATTCCATCAATAGCCATAGACATAGTTGTTACAACATTATATTTTATAGAGTTATGAACATATATAGCAACCCCGCCGCCCGCCTTATTTAATCTATTCATGTATTTTAAATCATATCCATTCAAACAAAAATCTATTCCTTTATCGACATTGAACCAAGTTTCAGTGATGGCTATAACACTGAAGGGGCGAGAAAATTGTTGCAAATAGTCCTTAATGAAATCAAAATTAGAGTACATACTTCTGCTGTTAAAGTGAATTAATGAGAGCTTCCCGTCTAGGTTGATTTTTTTTACATATTGTTCCTGAGTGAAATAATTACAATTTTTAACAAAAGAAGAGAGAAAGTTACTTTCAGAATCTATTTCTGGATCTATTATATTATGCTCCTTGTATTCACAATCTAGATCAATTACTTTCTGTTGAAGAATTAATTTCAACGTGTCCATGTCATTTCCTGGTGTAATTGATACATTGGTGTCAGTTATACTTGTCCAGATCCTCCATGTTCCTCACTATCAATACTTTTGCCTCTTCTGGTGTCCCGTTTAGCTTAATGAAAATCTTACAGTTTATTACCCATGTATGTTGTATTTTACCGTTCTTCTTCAGTTGCCTTGCCTTCCTCGCGATGTCTGCGTTTTTTCGTGTCAGATGCTCATTAATGAAAACGTCCGTGCCTTTCAGTTTGCGTCCTTGTTTCAGCAGTGCAACCTTGTTCTTCCGATTGACAAATCTCATAATGACGGCCGGCGGTCTGTCACTCCTCCTGGGCAGTGAGTGACATGCTTCTATGTGCTCCAGGTCCATCTCTATCCCCTTGCTTTGGAGGAAGGACGCCACCTGTTGCTCCACCGAGCGGGTCTCCTCGTCGCTGGGCTCCCCGACGTTCCCGGCCACCGCGCGCGCGTACGAGCGCAGCTTGATTTTAATACCGCTGATGACCACGTCGTTCGTACGGGTGTACTGCTCCAGCTCATCCACCCGCCGCTCGAGATCCATGATCCGTCTGTCCTTCTCGGCATTTTGGAGGCGTAGCTGTTTTACCTCCTCCAAAAGCCCCAGAAGCAACTCCTGCTGCGCCCTGACTGCGGCCACGTCTCCGCACAGTGCTCCGAGGGAGGTTTTAATGTCCTCAACCTCCTCTGGTGTTGGGCCTTTCTTGGGTGGCATGCTGAAGCGAGAGCACGAGGCGGCCACCACGATTAAAAAAAAAAAAAACACCCAGCACGCCCCTGCGGGCGGTTTATCCTTCAAGCTCGGGTCCTCTACCAGAGGCCTGGGAGCTTGAGGGTCCTGCGCAGTATCTTAGCTGTTCCCAGTACTGCGCTCTTCTGGACAGAGATCTCCGATGTTATTCCCGGGATCTGCTGGAGCCACTCGCCTAACTTGGGAGTCACCGCACCTAGTGCTCCGATTACCACGGGGACCACCGATACCTTCACCCTCCACATCCTCTCGAGCTCTTCTCTGAGCCCTTGGTATTTCTCCAGCTTCTCGTGTTCCTTCTTCCTGATATTGCTGTCATTCGGAACCGCTACATCGATCACTACGGCCGTCTTCTTCTGTTTGTCTACTACCACTATGTCCGGTTGGTTAGCCACCACCATTTTGTCCGTCTGTATCTGGAAGTCCCACAGGATCTTAGCTCGGTCATTCTCCACCACCCTTGGGGGCATTTCCCATTTTGACCTCGGGACTTCCAGGTTATACTCGGCACAGATGTTCCTGTACACTATGCCGGCCACTTGGTTATGGCGTTCCATGTATGCCTTGCCTGCTAGCATCTTGCACCCTGCTGTTATGTGCTGGATTGTCTCTGGGGCATCTTTACACAGCCTGCACCTGGGGTCTTGCCTGGTGTGATAGACCCCAGCCTCTATGGATCTTGTACTCAGAGCTTGTTCTTGTGCTGCCATGATTAGTGCCTCTGTGCTATCTTTCAGTCCAGCTTTGTCCAGCCACTGGTAGGATTTCTGGATATCAGCCACCTCCTCTATCTGCCGGTGGTACATACCGTGCAGGGGCCTGTCCTTCCATGATGGTTCCTCGTCTCCCTCCTCTTTCTTGGGTTTCTGCTGCCTGAGGTATTCACTGAGCACGCTGTCAGTTGGGGCCATCTCCGTGATGTATTCTTGGATGTTCGTTGTCTCATCCTGGACTGTGGTGCTGACACTCACCAGTCCCCGACCCCCTTCCTTCCGCTTAGCGTACAGCCTCAGGGTGCTGGACTTGGGGTGAAACCCTCCATGCATGGTAAGGAGCTTTCTTGTCTTTATGTCAGTGGCTTCTATCTCCTCCTTTGGCCAGCCTATTACCCCAGCAGGGTACCTGATCACGGGCAGGGCGTACGTGTTGATGGCCCGGATCTTGTTCTTACCGTTCAACTGACTCCTCAGGACTTGCCTGACCCTCTGCAGGTACTTGGTGGTTGCAGCTTTCCTAGCGGCCTCTTCATGGTTCCCATTCGCCTGCGGGATCCCCAGGTACTTGTAACTGTCCTCTATGTCTGCAATGTTGCCTTCTGGTAGTTCAATCCCCTCAGTTCTGACTACCTTCCCTCTCTTTGTTACCATCCGACTACACTTCTCCAGCCCGAACGACATTCCAATGTCATTGCTGTATAGCCTGGTAGTGTGGATCAGTGAATCGATGTCTCGTTCACTCTTGGCATACAGCTTGATGTCATCCATGTACAGGAGGTGGCTGACAACTGCTCCATTCTGTAGTCGGTATCCGTAGCCAGTCTTGTTAATGATCTCACTGAGGGGGTTCAGGCCTATGCAGGTTCAATATCGATACGAGTATTGTTGCACCCCTAATATATACATATATATACAGACAGATAGATAGATAGATAGATAGATAGATAGATAGATAGATAGATAGATAGATAGGGGTGTGTGTGTGTGTGTGTGTGTGTGTATATATATACACGTATGTAGACGCCAGGTCAGGAGGGAGATATCATCAGCCCCACCCGAGATTGGGTACCAAAGATAGGGTATCGCCCCAAGGTTCCTAGTTAAACAGTGGCGTCCCATTACAAAAATCAAATCAAATCTTTTGATATTATTACTATCATTGCCTAAAATGTTTATTATGAGTTGAGTGTTGACTGAGATGCAGAGCCTGAACTCCAGAGTTTCTCCAAAGTTTCATTTACTATTTTTGTGATCATCACAAAAAAGACAAAAAAACAAAGTAATTTTTTAAAAAAGAAATTAATAAATAATAAATACATTTATTTTAGAGTGTGATTTAATTGATGGAGTCCTGGTATTAATGTTTTTGCTTCTTCTTTTGCAGGATTGACTCTGTGGGATCGTCATGAGCTGATGAAAGATATAGCAGAAAGATCAAAGCCCTCTAATGAGTTTGAAATTGTTGCATCTGAATCAATTTCTGGCAAATCTTCAGCTCTAAATGTTGAAGCTTCACTGAAGGCAAGTTTCCTGGGTGGACTGGTTCAGGTTAGTGGATCTGCCAAATATCTGAATGATAGTAAATCTTCCAGAAATCAGGCCAGAGTAACACTGAAGTACAAGGCAACCACAAAGTTCCAGGAGCTGTCCATGAATCATCTTGGAAGAGGAAACGTGAAGCATTCATATGTTTTTGATCAAGGATTAGCAACACATGTAGTCACAGCTATTCTTTATGGAGCACAAGCTTTCTTTGTATTTGACCGAGAAGTTTCTGAACAGGAAAATCATCAAGATGTTCAGGGCAACTTGAAGGTGACCATCAAGAAGATTCCCTTACTTTCTATAGAAGGTGAAGGTTCCCTGAAGATGGAAGAGAAGGACAAAGCCAGTCTTGATAAATTCTCCTGTAAATTTTATGGAGACTTCTGTCTTCCAAAACCACCAACAACCTTTCAAGGTGCAGTAGAAGTCTACCAAAGCCTGCCAGGATTACTAGGAGCTAAAGGAAAAAATGCTGTACCAGTGATGGTCTGGCTGCTGCCACTGACAGCTTTAGATTCTTCTGCTGCTAAACTCGTCCGTGAGATCAGTACAGGATTAGTTCAAGAAGCACAGAGAGTCCTGGAGGACTTCAGTGAGCTGGAAATGAGGTCCAATGATGTACTGAGAACCAGCACTGCACAGCAGTTCCCACAGATTGATAAAAAGATTAAAAGTTTTAAAGAAATGTGCTCTGAGCTCAAGCTGGAATTCCAACAAACTTTGACAAAGAAACTTCCTTCAATCCGAGGAGGAGGAGAAGAGGAAGCTGAGCTTGCAGAGATCCTGAAGAAGAGACATTCTTCACCTTTCAACAGCAAAAACCTGAATGACTGGATGGACTGTAAAGAGAGAGAAGTTGACACATTAATATCTTTTACCAAGATGATGGAAAATTCTAAAATCATCTCGTCTCAAAATGATCTGTACAAGGAAAGTCTGAGTGCAGAGCATGTTGTGTGTTTTGTTTTCACCTCTCTGGGAAAGGATGAACCGTACCTCTCAGCTTTATCACAATACTTAAAAGGAAAAACCAACCCAGACCTTCAAGATCCTCACACTCATGATGTAGAGAAGGAACAATGGTACGCCTCAAAAGAAGTAACAGGTGAAATGAGGAAGAAAGCTAAACTCTTCAGTGATTTTGCAGAGGCCAACAAGGAGAACAAGAACATTAGGTTCCTGACAGTGGGGTTAACTAATGAGACCCAGGAAGGTTCCAGCATCCACCTTTATGAAGGTGGATTTGCTGTCAGTGAGAACTTTGAGCCTCCTTCAAAGCCTGAAACTGTGACAGCAGCTGACATAAACCACAACAGTGTGACACTGAAGATTTCTCCACCCAGGTTTGGAGCAGAGAACATCACCTCCTACTCTGTTGAGCACTGTGTCAGTGGAGAGGATGGATGGCAGGAGAAGACAGAAGTTGAAGAAGTCACAGTGAGAGATCTGAATCCAAACAAAGAGTATGTGTTCAGATGCAGAGCAGTGACCTCAGCAGGTGTCGGGCCGGATAATCAAGTTTCTATTAAAACCTTACCCTGCAGCCCTCCTGGAAAACCTCGACTTGAACCAAAGTCAACTGAGATATCAGTGAGCTGGGAGAAACCTGCTGAGCTCGGAGAGGATGTGCAGATATTGAGCTACATGGTGGAGTATTCAAAAACAGATGATAATGAGGAAGCTCTGCAGTGGAACCAAACAAAGTCAGCAGGTGAAAAGGTGATCCTTTCAGGTCTTCAGACAGATACAGAATATGCAGTCAGGGTCAGATGTGATTGTGGTTCAGCTGGAAGAAGCAAAGAAAGCATCACTGTTAAAGTCTGCACAACATTTAACCGCCTCGCAGAACTTCTCAAAGATAAAAAGGAAACGATCAAATCTGATTCCCCCTCAGTTTACAAACTCCCTCTGACAGAAGAACACATGAACATAGATGGATGCAGGAAGTTTAACTTTGGAGAACAAAGCACGAGGCAGAATCGTACAATAATGCTTTTTGGAGCGACTGGATCAGGAAAGTCCACTCTGATCGATGGGATGATCAACTACATTGTTGGTGTCGAGTGGGAGGACAGTTTCAGGTTTAAATTCATTAATGAGGATCAGTCAACATCACGAGCTCACAGTCAGACCTCTGAAGTCACTGTTTACAAAATCAACCACCAGGATGGATTTAAAATCCCGTTCTCTCTGACCATTATTGACACTCCAGGCTTTGGAGATACAAGAGGCATAGAAAGAGACAGAGCGATCACAGAGCAGCTACATAATCTCTTCTCTGCTCAGCACGGTGTCACTGACATTGATGCTGTGTGTTTTGTAGCTCCGGCTGCTCAAGTGAGATCCACAACACAGAAATACGTGTTTGATTCAATGCTCTCAATCTTTGGCAAAGATGTGGCAGAAAACATCAGGATCCTGGTGACATTTGCAGATGGTCAGCGACCTCCAGTTCTAGAGACAGTGAGAGCTTCAGGTGTCCCATTACCTACAGCTGATGATGGGCTGCCTGTACACTTCAAATTTAATAATTCAGCCTTGTTTGCACACAACAGATCATCTCAGAATGACGACACTCTTTACGAAGATGAAGAAGAGGAAAACTTTGGTCAGATGTTTTGGGAAATGAGCACAAACAACATGAAGAGTTTTTTTGATTCTGTAGAAGTCACACAAGCAAAAAGCTTGAAACAGTCCAACGAGGTCCTCAATCAAAGAAGGCAGCATGAAATAGTAGGACAAGCTTGGTGGAAATTAAGCAGACTGCGGTCAGTCGGGCTTCGGGAGCTAAAAGACACAACTAAAAAACTAAGAGAGTTTGAGGCGCAGATCAACAAAAATGAGAACGCCGAATTTGAAGTTACAGTCATGAACCCTAAGCAGGAGGATGCTGGTAATTTCAGTACCAACTGTAAGAAGTGTAAGTTTACATGCCATTATCCCTGTCCTGTGAAAAAGGATGCAGCTGAAAATTGCTGTGCTGCAATGGATTCAAATGGATGCTGCACTGTGTGCCCAAGCAAATGTTCGTGGGAAGAGCATGTCAACGAGAAGAAAAAATGGGAGTATAGAGAGGATACACGGAAACAATCAGTCAGAGAGCTGAAAGAAAGCATCGGTGTCACCGATGATAAGATGACTGCTGAGGCTCTGGTTAAAAAACTGGAAAGTGTATTTTCTGATAAACTGCCTGATGTGACGGAATTGGCGAAAATGTCGTTTAAGTGTGAGGACACGCTTAAACAGATAGCACTGAAACCAGATCCTCTGTCCATCTCAGAATACATCGACATGCTGATCGAGGAAGAGAAATCAGAGGCCAACCCAGGCTGGGAGAAACGAGTGTGGTTCCTGCAGGGGACGGGAGCTAAAATACCACAAACATGTGCAATACTGTGATTGGTCAGAAAAACAGAAACAAAAAACAAAAAATCAAATGTGTGCAAGTCTTATTGTTCACATGATTGAGAACAACAAGAATAACGCTAATAACACTCATAAAAATTTACTGCATGGACATAAATGACTAAATGAAGCAGTAGTGCTGGTATTAGCAGAGCTGTTGATCATGTTAATTTACATAAAAGATCACAAATCCTTAAGTTGTTTTCTTTTTACCTAATTATTGTTCAGAAGATAAGACAAACTGACTGATTGGAGACTTATTTAACTAAATCATTCTGCACCTCTGTGCCTCAGATTAATCAGTACATATGATTGTAATTTGTTCATCTGGACAAAATCAACTTGAGTGTGGATCAGGATTTTACGATTGTATGAAATCTGATCATTTACTGTTCAAGTAAAAATTATTTTCATTTTAAGACTTTCACTCCAATTGTTCTTTCTTACCTGGCAAAGATCATTTTTAAACTTGACTGCAATGAGAATTAATAACCAATAAATAAATTGCATTATACTAAAGTGTTATCGTCTGTTTTTGCCTCTAACTGAACGTTGTGGTAAATTGTTGTGGTAGAAACAGATGTGGGAGGGTTGTTGTTCGATGTGAAGAAACTGTCTCATTCAAGACCTTTTACACTCTTTCTTTTTTAAATATTTTTTGGCCTTTTTTAGCTTTATTTGATAGACACAGTGAAGAGACGATAGGAAAGCGGGGGCAGAGCGAGAAGGGGGCAGACATGCAAATGGCCACAGGTCGGACTTGGACCCGGGCCGGCCGCTCTCAGCTGTATGGTATGTGGTCGCCTGAGTTAAACCGGCGCCCTTTTCACACTCTCATAGACATACATGCCAACCCTCATGATTTTTCCAGGAGAATCCCGAATTTCAATGCCCCTCCTGAAAATCTCCCGGAGCCACGATTCTCCCGAATTTCTCCTGATTTTCCACCCGGACAACAAAAATGAAAAACCATATCCCAGAATTCATGGCGTCTCAATTCCAGTTTCCAACAATGGCGGCAGCTATTTAGTTTTAATATTACTCTTATTTCTCTTTCTGGTCGCAAAATAAACTTTTAACATATTTTCAGGCGAGAATGTAGCTGTGTAAACTTCAAATAGCTGAGCCGACCGACACATCGTTTTCAACCCCCCACGGTCTTTCGCTACTCAGGTTAAACATGATATATAAGTCACTTAGATAACCTAATAATGTTATTGCTTGACTTCTTTCAGTGTTTTATTTGTTCGTGAGTAAATCAGTTTGGCTGAGATTAAATAAAGCTTTATTAATCATCGGGTGGGTTCCTCCAGGGTTTTCACACTGCTGAATAAACGTCAAACACAAAACTGCAGCTGGTCCAAAACGCTGCAGCACGGTTACTAACTGGCACATGCAAGCGAGAACACACATCTCCCATACTGGCATCATTACACTGTCTGCATATTAGCTTTAGAATTAATTTTAAGATTTAATTATTTGTTTTTAAGGCGTTGCACGGGTTAGCACCCTCACACCTTTCTGATCTTTTAAAGTGGTTCACTGAGGTCTGTGGATCAAATGCTCCTGGCTGTCCTGAGATTAAAGCAGAGAGGAGATCGGGCCTTTGCTGTAACTGCTACTAAACTGTGGAACAAACTGCCCCTTCACATCAGGACCTCCCCAACACTGGACACTTTCAAAACCCGTCTGAAAACACACTACTCGACTACTCCGCCTACTCCATGAGTTTTAAATCAGAATGAGTTTGTATTACTGTTATTTATCTTATTTCTTACTCAAATCTTCTCATTTTATTATTCTTTTTCTTAGCTTTTATCATGTCTCCCTATGTTTTTATTTCTTTTGATCATCTTAATTGTCAGCACCTTGGTCAACATTTGTCGTTGTCGTTTTTGCTGTAGTTTTGCTTTTGGACCAGCAGAGGGAGCTCTTGAATACAAATCCTCTGTTGGTCTGTGAGTTACCTGAACGCATCAATAAAACTGTAGCTGTAGAGTACAAGGATGAAGGATGCTACTACTCTCCAACCACAAAGACTCACCTGATGACATATCTGATAATATTATAGATCCCTGCAGGTGATGCACAGAAACACTCCAAAGCCAGCAGCTCAAACAGAAAGAGTCCTGGAAAATCATCAGTCTGTGTTTGGCCTGTGTCTCTAAAGCCATATAGATGTTTTCCCCATACAACATAAATATAAGAATTAAGCATGAAACCAGGTAAAAAATATGTTGTATGAGAAACAGCAGTAAGTATCATGAAGGTTTTATAAAACCATAACAGTCAGTGGCTGTGTTTCCATCAGTCAGTGTAACGGGCACGTTGTACACATCCTCGTATGAAGCGACAGGTCAGGACGTCTTCAGGCGTCCCAGACGCTGACTGAAGGTCTTTCTGCTTCTTTCAGGCTTTTTTCATGTTATTCTGAAACCAGAATTATAGCACAAGTGTCCATTAAAAGTTAGTAAAACTCTGGATCTTCAGATTGTGATGTTTCACCTCAGTTTTTAAAAAACTGAAAACCTAAAAATGTAAAACTTAATTAATTTACATGATTAAAGTAAGACCTGTAGGAATCTAACCAACCTAGCTAATTACTTCCTGGTTATTATAATAACTTCCATCACTCTATACATTGTAATCAGAGAAAGTACATTATCTAATGGATTTAAGGTACAGAGAAATGTAAATGTGAGACATCCAACCATCAAACAACACATGCTGCTCATGTCTGAACGAACAGGTAAACAGGCTGTGGTACCTGTGCAGCTCCATTCAGAGGTCAAAGTAGGTAAAAAGTCTGATTCAGATCACTCAGCTGCACAAAGGACGAGGTCAGAGGTCAAAATATTTCAATAATGACCCTGAAAGATGATCCATCCATTTGTTTTCAGATGTGCACTTCCAGTATAACAGGTTACATCCTGGGCAGGTCTCTGATCCCTCACAGGGAACAATCACGTGTTCTCACACCGTCACCAGTAAACCCAGCATGTGTTTGGACTGTGGGAGGAAGCCGGAGAGAACCCACCCGGGAAGAACCTCCACACAGGAAGTCTCACCAAAGAGCCTTCCTGCTGTGATCAATGCCACCCTGAAAAAATAATAATCAAGATATTTATTTTTAACTGCACAGCTATGTTTAATGTATCATCAATGACCACACACAGGCAACTAAATTATTATCTAAAATATCCATTTATGTTCGTTTAAGGCACAAACCAGAGAAGTTATGACTCACAGCAAAATCATCACGACTAAAACCTATATTATAGGAAAATATATTTTTAAATATATACTTTAAACCACTTATTATAAAATAATCTTTACTTTACTAAAGTATAAAACACAAAAACACATTTTTGCTTAGTGCAAGGGCAGAAATAACAGAGCTCCTAAACACAAGCTAAACTGACTCATTGCATTAACTGTATATGGCTGAGCTGAGCCTGAAATAACAACACATTCATTATTTATAATCAATGTTTCAAGGTCAAATTAATCACAGCTGTTTACTTTGTTGAACAACACAACTCGTTTCATTGAAAACACCTTTTTCATTCGCAATAAGATAATATCTTCATACCGTCATCCTGTGTCCAGCTCCTCTCCTGCTGCTACATCTGCTCGTTTCATTCATCCAAATAAAGTTGATCGATCACCAGCAGAGTTGCAGCCTGACTGTGTGGCTCCCCCTGGTGGTTGTGTCCTCAAAAAACCACAGGGAGTTTATACCTGCTGCTGACCCGTCCCCTTTCATTAAGGTCACAGTTTCGTGTCACCTCGCAGGTTTTTTTGATGAGGGTGATACGATAGTGATTCATGGATCAATGAGGCAAAAATGTGACCTGACAGCGTTTGATTAATGTGGCAGAAAATCAGGTGAACGAGACGCTTTTGAGTAAATCGCTGCCAGCAGAGCTCGATGCTGCAGTACAGTTAATATTAATCATTTATCCTGCTGTCTGGAGACAGTTTGGAGGATTTGAAGAATCACAGTTGGAAGATATTTTTTAAACTGAAATTTTAAAGCTATATTTAAATCGTTTGTTGCTGCAAACCTGTGAAAAATCAAAGGTTTTAAACGCTGAGCAGCTTTTTGTCCTTGAAGCCGTCACATTTAAAAACATCCAGGAACAGCTCGAGTTTGTGGAAGTTGACCTGATGACCTGATGTCAGCTCAGTGCTGGTTGGTGCGAGTTATGGTGCTGATCTGGGTCCTGTTCCTGGCGTTTGGTGTTGGGTTTTTTTGTAATTGAAGTCTTTATTTGTTTTTAACATTTAACCACATGAAAACATAAACAAAACAACAACAGAAAAGAAAAAAGAAAAGACAGCTTCCAATCCCATGGTTAATTCACCTTTATATTTTGGGTCTATTTTCAATACTTACTAACTATCGGTACACCCGCAAAAAAAAAGACACTAAAATCAAATTCTTAAGTTATTCCATTACTGAGTGCCTACACAAACATACGACGCAGCAAGCATAAAGTTTAACTAAAGATAATTGCCCTGACCAAATAAATTCCAACCATCTCAGCCACAATACGCCCCATGATTTGTCAAAACCCTCCCTATCATCATTAATCCTCGCCAAGAATTTTTCATACGACACCATGTTCAGCATATTTTCCTTCCACCTATTATATTCTGGAGGAGATGGTTCCTTCCACACACTGAGAATAACTCGAGCCGCTGCGATCGCCCCCACCTTTATAACCACAAAGTCATATTTTGAAACCCCAGGTAACACCGACCGATCCCCTAATAAGTACAGTCTTGGTGACAAGAGTATTATCAAACCAATCCACCTTCCAATTTTGTCCAATACTTTTTGCCAAAAGGGATAAACTTTCCCACATTCCCAAATAGCATGCATGAATGTCCCGGATTTCGTGGTTGTTGGTCCTGACCTTCTGTTTTAAATTCATATTTTTAACGTGCCTTCCACAGATGATCCGTTCGGTCTGTGACTCACCTGCAGGTCCATCAGATGGTTTCGTTCCTCGTGTCTGCAGTCTGTGTTCTTCTCTCTTCACAAACATCTTCTGAGCCGAGCGTCCTGAAACTGCCCGACGCTTCAGAGTAACAACATCGGTGTAGTCTGAGGATTAAAGCTGGTGACGTTACCATCGCTGGGACTGAAGTTTATTTTAAGCTGTTTGTTTTTTCTTCTCCTTCACATCGCTGAAGTCTGTTTGTGTTTGTCAGACTTCCTGAAGCAGCAGAGGGAGCTCTTGAATACAAATCCTCTGTTGGTCTGTGAGTTACCTGAACGCATCAATAAAACTGTAGCTGTAGAGTACAAGGACGAAGGATGCTACTACTCTCCAACCACAAAGACTCACCTGATGACATATCTGATAATATTATAGATCCCTGCAGGTGATGCACAGAAACACTCCAAAGCCAGCAGCTCAAACAGAAAGAGCCCTGGAAAATCATCAGTCTGTGTTTGGCCTGTGTCTCTAAAGCCATATGGATGTTTTTCCCCATACAACATAAATATAAGAATTAAGCATGAAACCAGGTAAAAAAAATATGTTGTATGAGAAAAAGCAGTAAGTATCATGAAGGTTTTATAAAACCATAACAGTCAGTCGCTGTGTTTCCATCAGTCAGCGCAACGGGCACGTTGTACACGTCCTCGTATGAAGCGACAGGTCAGGACGTCTTCAGGCGTCCCAGACGCTGACTGAAGGTCTTTCTGCCTCTTTCAGGCTTTTTTCATGTTATTCTGAAACCAGAATTATAGCACAAGTGTCCATTAAAAGTTAGTAAAACTCTGGAGCTTCAGATTGTGATGTTTCAGCTCAGTTTTTAAAAAAACTGAACCTAGAAATTTAAAACTTACTTTAATTATGTGAATTAATCAAGACCTGTAGGAATCTAACCAACCTAGCTAATTACTTCCTGGTTATTATAATAACTTCCACCACTTTATACATTGTAATCAGAGAAAGTACATTATCTAATGGATTTAAGGTACAGAGAAATGTAAATGTGAGACATCCAACCATCAAACAACACATGCTGCTCATGTCTGAACAAACAGGTAAACAGGCTGTGGTACCTGTGCAGCTCCATTCAGAGGTCAAAGTAGGTAAAAAGTCTGATTCGGATCACTCAGCTGCACAAAGGACGAGGTCAGAGGTCAAAATGTTTCAATAATGACCCTGAAGGTTGATCCATCCATTTGTTTTCAGATGTGCACGTCCAGTATAACAGGTTACATCCTGGGCAGGTCTCTGATCCCTCACAGGGAACAATCACGTGTTTCACACCGTCACCAGTAAACCCAGCATGTGTTTGGACTGTGGGAGGAAGCCGGAGAGAACCCACCCAGGATCAGGAAGAACCTCCACACAGGAAGTCTCACAGTGACCAAGGAGCCTTCCTGCTGTGATCAATGCCACCCTGAAAAAATAATAATCAAGTATTTATTTTTAACTGCACAGCTATGTTTAATGTATCATCAATGACCACACACAGGCAACTAAATTATTATCTAAAATATCCATTTATGTTCGTTTTAGGCACAAACATGAGAAGTTATGACTCACAGCAAAATCATCAGGACTAAAAACTATATTATAGGAAAATATATTTTTAAATATATACTTTAAACCACTTATTATAAAATAATCTTTACTTTACTAAAGTATAAAACACAAAAACACATTTTTGCTTAGTGCAAGGGCAGAAATAACAGAGCTCCTAAACACAAGCTGAACTGACTCATTGCATTAACTGTATATGGCTGAGCCTGAAATAACAACACATTCATTATCTATAACCAATGTTTCAAGGTCAAATTAATCACAGCTGTTTACTTTGTTGAACAACACAACTCGTTTCATTGAAAACACCTTTTTCATTTGCAATAAAATAATATCTTCATACCGTCATCCTGTGTCCAGCTCCTCTCCTTCTGCTACATCTGCTCGTTTCATTCATCCAAATAAAGTTGATCGATCACCAGCAGACTTGCAGCCTGACTGTGTGGCTCCCCCTGGTGGTTGTGTCCTCAAACAACCACAGAGAGTTTATACCTGCTGCTGACCCGTCCCCTTTCATTAAGGTCACAGTTTCGTGTCACCTCGCAGGTTTTTTTGATGAGGGTGATACGATAGTGATTCATGGATCAATGAGGCAAAAATGTGACCTGACAGCGTTTGATTAATGTGGCAGAAAATCAGGTGAACGAGACGCTTTTGAGTAAATCGCTGCCAGCAGAGCTCGATGCTGCAGTACAGTTAATATTAATCATTTATCCTGCTGTCTGGAGACAGTTTGGAGGATTTGAAGAATCACAGTTGGAAGATATTTTTTAAACTGAAATTTTAAAGCTATATTTAAATCGTTTGTTGCTGCAAACCTGTGAAAAATCAAAGGTTTTAAACGCTGAGCAGCTTTTTGTCCTTGAAGCCGTCACATTTAAAAACATCCAGGAACAGCTCGAGTTTGTGGAAGTTGACCTGATGACCTGATGTCAGCTCAGTGCTGGTTGGTGCGAGTTATGGTGCTGATCTGGGTCCTGTTCCTGGCGTTTGGTTTTTTTGTAATTGAAGTCTTTATTTGTTTTTAACATTTAACCACATGAAAACATAAACAAAACAACAACAGAAAAGAAAAAAGAAAAGACAGCTTCCAATCCCATGGTTAATTCACCTTTATATTTTGGGTCTATTTTCAATACTTACTAACTATCGGTACACCCGCAAAAAAAAAGACACTAAAATCAAATTCTTAAGTTATTCCATTACTGAGTGCCTACACAAACATACGACGCAGCAAGCATAAAGTTTAACTAAAGATAATTGCCCTGACCAAATAAATTCCAACCATCTCAGCCACAATACGCCCCATGATTTGTCAAAACCCTCCCTATCATCATTAATCCTCGCCAAGAATTTTTCATACGACACCATTTTCAGCATATTTTTTCCACCTATTATATTCTGGAGGAGATGGTTCCTTCCACACACTGAGAATAACTCGAGCCGCTGCGATCGCCCCCACCTTTATAACCACAAAGTCATATTTTGAAACCCCAGGTAACACCGACCGATCCCCTAATAAGTACAGTCTTGGTGACAAGGGTATTATCAAACCAATCCACCTTCCATTTTTGTCCAATACTTTTTGCCAAAAGGGATAAACTTTCCCACATTCCCAAATAGCATGCATGAATGTCCCGGATTTCGTGGTTGTTGGTCCTGACCTTCTGTTTTAAATTCATATTTTTAACGTGCCTTCCACAGATGATCCGTTCGGTCTGTGACTCACCTGCAGGTCCATCAGATGGTTTCGTTCCTCGTCTCTGCAGTCTGTATTCTTCTCTCTTCACAAACATCTTCTGAGCCGAGCGTCCTGAAACTGCCCGACGCTTCAGAGTAACAACATCGGTGTAGTCTGAGGATTAAAGCTGGTGACGTTACCATCGCTGGGACTGAAGTTTATTTTAAGCTGTTTGTTTTTTCTTCTCCTTCACATCTCTGAAGTCTGTTTGTGTTTGTCAGACTTCCTGAAGCAGCAGAGGGAGCTCTTGAATACAAATCCTCTGTTGGTCTGTGAGTTACCTGAACGCATCAATAAAACTGTAGCTGTAGAGTACAAGGACGAAGGATGCTACTACTCTCCAACCACAAAGACTCACTTGATGACATATCTGATAATATTATAGATCCCTGCAGGTGATGCACAGAAACACTCCAAAGCCAGCAGCTCAAACAGAAAGAGCCCTGGAAAATCATCAGTCTGTGTTTGGCCTGTGTCTCTAAAGCCATATGGATGTTTTTCCCCATACAACAGAAATATAAGAATTAAGCATGAAACCAGGTAAAAAAAATATGTTGTATGACAAAAAGCAGTAAGTATCATAAAGGTTTTATAAAACCATAACAGTCGGTGGCTGTGTTTCCATCAGTCAGCGTAACGGGCACGTTGTACACATCCTCGTATGAAGCGACAGGTCAGGACGTCTTCAGGCGTCCCAGACGCTGACTGAAGGTCTTTCTGCCTCTTTCAGGCTTTTTTCATGTTATTCTGAAACCAGAATTATAGCACAAGTGTCCATTAAAAGTTAGTAAAACTCTGGATCTTCAGATTGTGATGTTTCAGCTCAGTTTTTTAAAAAAATGTAACCTAGAAATTTAAAACTTACTTTCATTATGTGAATTAATCAAGACCTGTAGGAATCTAACCAACCTAGCTAATTACTTCCTGGTTATTATAATAACTTCCACCACTCGATACATTGTAATCAGAGAAAGTACATTATCTAATGGATTTAAGGTACAGAGAAAAGTAAATGTAAGACATCCAACCATCAAACAACACATGCTGCTCATGTCTGAACAAACAGGTAAAAAGGCTGTGGTACCTGTGCAGCTCCATTCAGAGGTCAAAGTAGGTAAAAAGTCTGATTCGGATCACTCAGCTGCACAAAGGACGAGGTCAGAGGTCAAAATATTTCAATAATGACCCTGAAAGATGATCAATCCATTTGTTTTCAGATGTGCACGTCCAGTATAACAGGTTACATCCTGGGCAGGTCTCTGATCCCTCACAGGGAACAATCACGTGTTCACACACCGTCACCAGTAAACCCAGCATGTGTTTGGACTGTGGGAGGAAGCCGGAGAGAACCCACCCAGGAAGAACCTCCACACAGGAAGTCTCACCAAGGAGCCTTCCTGCTGTGATCAATGCCACCCTGAAAAAATAATAATCAAGTATTTATTTTTAACTGCACAGCTATGTTTAATGTATCATCAATGACCACACACAGGCAACTAAATTATTATCTAAAATATCCATTTATGTTCGTTTAAGGCACAAACCAGAGAAGTTATGACTCACAGCAAAATCATCAGGACTAAAAACTATATTATAGGAAAATATATTTTTAAATATATACTTTAAACCACTTATTATAAAATAATCTTTACTTTACTAAAGTATAAAACACAAAAACACATTTTTGCTTAGTGCAAGGGCAGAAATAACAGAGCTCCTAAACACAAGCTGAACTGACTCATTGCATTAACTGTATATGGCTGAGCCTGAAATAACAACACATTCATTATCTATAACCAATGTTTCAAGGTCAAATTAATCACAGCTGTTTACTTTGTTGAACAACACAACTCGTTTCATTGAAAACACCTTTTTCATTTGCAATAAAATAATATCTTCATACCGTCATCCTGTGTCCAGCTCCTCTCCTTCTGCTACATCTGCTCGTTTCATTCATCCAAATAAAGTTGATCGATCACCAGCAGATTTGTGTCATAAAGGTGCAGCTGTGCAGCCTGACTGTGTGGCTCCCCCTGGTGGTTGTGTCCTCAAACAACCACAGAGAGTTTATACCTGCTTCTGACCCGTCCCCTTTCATTAAGGTCACAGTTTCGTGTCACCTCGCAGGTTTTTTTGATGAGGGTGATACGATAGTGATTCGTGGATCAATGAGGCAAAAATGTGAACGGACAGCATTTGATTAATGTGGCAGAAAATCAGGTGAACGAGACGCTTTTGAGTAAATCGCTGCCAGCAGAGCTCGATGCTGCAGTACAGTTAATATTAATCATTTATCCTGCTGTCTGGAGACAGTTTGGAGGATTTGAAGAATCACAGTTGGAAGATATTTTTAAACTGAAATTTTAAAGATACATTTAAATCGTTTGTTCCTGCAAACCTGTGAAAAATCAAAGGTTTTAAACGCTGAGCAGCTTTTTGTCCTTGAAGCCGTCACATTTAAAAACATCCAGGAACAGCTCGAGTTTGTGGAAGTTGACCTGATGACCTGCTGGTTGGTGCGAGCTGTGAGTCATGGTGCTGATCGGGGTCCTGTTCCTGGGGTTTGGTGGTTTTTGGTCCTGACCTTCTGTTTTAAATTCATATTTTTAACGTGCCTTCCACAGATGATCCGTTCGGTCTGTGACTCACCTGCAGGT
Source organism: Neolamprologus brichardi (assembly GCF_056152115.1). Lineage (NCBI taxonomy): Eukaryota > Metazoa > Chordata > Actinopteri > Cichliformes > Cichlidae > Neolamprologus > Neolamprologus brichardi. Next base: position 1,533,080 of record NC_142121.1, on the reverse strand, counting down.
CCATCAGATGGTTTCGTTCCTCGTGTCTCCGCAGTCTGTGTTCTTCTCTCTTCACAAACATCTTCTGAGCCGAGCGTCCTGAAACTGCCCGACGCTTCAGCGTAACATCGGTGTAGTCTGAGGATTAAGGCTGGTGACGTTACCATCGCTGGGACTGAAGTTTATTTTAAGCTCTTTGTTTTTTCTTCTCCTTCCTGGAGCAGCAGAGGGACCTCGGAGCCTCCACGTCTCCTCTGGCCTGCAGGCCTGAACTTTATTAAATTGCTGTTATTTGGTGCAGGAATTTCCTGCGATATCACCCAGTTTCCCAGACCTGGATTCAGACTGGTCCCAGACCAGAGGAAGTTCACTGAGGATGTCCGAGGTAAAAAGACTTCTGCCTCTGAAACAGGTTTAAATGTTTACGTGCTGCATGGCACAGAAATAAAATCTAATGAATCAGGTTTAATCATGGAAACGAGGATTCAAGTTTGTAAAATTAGACTGAAGTTCAGATCTTTAGAATCAAATCTGGTTTCTTTTAAAAGTGAAATCAAACATGTTTATACTTCTGTCTCCAAACAGTTTGTAAAGTTGTGAACGTGTTCTTTTTTCAAAAACTCAAAGCAGAAACGGATCTTCTTCTTCCTGCACGAGCAGATAATGATCGACAAACAAAACGCCGCCATCGCCACACAGCTGCCCGACCCCCACGCCCCGCGGTGTGACAAAGGTTTGCGGCGTTCAGGTGACAATGGGATTAACGGACGATGCTCTCCGCGAATCTGCAGCCCCGGCGAGAGAGAGACACAGAGAGCGAGCGAGCATGGTGAGTCTAGGCGGCTGTTCGTGTCGTCAGCGGTGACAAAAGCGTCGTTGTTGATGCTCCAACACGCTGACAGAGCGATCAGCTGACACAGGCAGGGCTTGTTTAACAACACACACTCCATACCCACGACACACACACACACACACAGGCCATGGACCCCAGGAGGATAGAAAAACAAACACACACACAAAATCAAATATTCGTATAACGGGCCAGTGTTGGTTTAGAATGTGTTGATTCATCTGAACCACAATGGTACCACAGTGTGTGTGTGTGTGTGTGTGTGTGTGTGTGTTCGTGTTCACACTGACCTGGTGCTCTGCTCGACATCCAGCCAACGTGAGACTTTCCTCGACAAAAATCCTCCACAGCTCCTCACAGGTGAGCTGAACGTCCGACGTCCCCACGGTGAGAACGTCTAATGTCAAAATACACACAGCGAGCTTTAAGTAAAAATACTTTGATTACTGCGACTTTTACTGCAAAATATTCCACTGTTCTCCAGTCACACTGAACCAAACGCACAGACATGTGACTCCATCAGTTTTTGGACTGTGACACGTTTTGTTTCGCTTCTGTTCACCAAACAATCAACATGAGAGTTAAAGATCAAATATGCTGTTCAGAAATTTACTTTCAAAACAAATAACTTAATAATAAAAATGAATAATGACAATGAACAGCAGAGGAGGAGACATTCATAGAAAATACTCCAGTACAGATAAAAGTCCTGCATTAATGTGACTTCTTGTATGTTGCTGCTGAACACGTTGCAGGTCGTTCTCCTTGTAAACGCACTGTTGTGTGCTCTGATTTACAGCCTCAGATTCAATATTTACACATCCTCATGTAACTAAAGTAAATGTAGTGCAGCACAAACTCAATTTATTCCTCAGGCCGAGTCAATAAAAGTTACTTTCTCTCTGCAGTACTTGAGTAAATGTACTTGTAGTGTTATTACAGTGAGCTAAACCCTGAGGTCACAGCGAGGGGTGCGTTTGTTTCCTGACACTGGGATGTCTGTATGACACGTCCAGCTGCCTGCTCATGATAAAGTGATGAAGAGACTCAAACTAGCAAAGCTGAACTGAAAACTGCAACTAAACCTGCTGAAAAGCACTCGACCCGCTGCACCCGCTACACACCAGAACAACAAACTATGATAATTACAATGCTCATTACCTCCAGCGATGACGTGATGAAGCTGTTTCCCGCGGACTCCTCTGTATCATAATTCATTAAAATGATATAATCAGCCCAGCCTGCCCAAACTTAGCAGCTGCGTCGTGTTTCTTCGCATGCGTGTAAGAATTATAACCGATCTCATTAAGTGGAAGCGCGTTTGTTTTGCCACTAGCACCCGGCATGCAATGCGCGAAAGTCACAGCTAACGTTCAAACGTCAGAGAATTATCCACAGTGCGCATGTGTAGAAAATTCAAAAACTGCTCCCCCGCGCTTTTTGACACGCTCCAGCCTTTGCTAACGGGACAGTGGCCACGCCCACAAATTAAACGTAGTGCAGAGCGGTTATATGGGATCAGAATGATGGCGCCTTGAAATGAAACTGAAAAAAATATTGAAGCTGAAAAAAAAATGTAACTGAAATAAATGTACTGAAAAATCTTGTATTGAAAGTGAAAAAAATTGATAGTGAAAAACGATTAATTGAAACTGTAATTTTTTTGTTTTCGCTTACAATTCTTTTTTTCAATTTCAATATTTTTTTCAGTTTCAATATTTTTTTCAGTTTGATTTTAAGGCAGCATCGTTCTGATCTCATATAACCACTAGTTGGCTAGTTTTCAGAGACCGCTAACATACTGCCACAAGAGGGCAGCACGCTCCAGCATGGAGATAACCAGAAACACTTACGGGAGAATCATGTGACAGGGAAGCACGTGATATAAATACACCATGACATCATTGTGCACACCTGTGCTGCACAGCCAGTTGAATCCAATAAAAACTGTTTCAGAGGTTTGGCAGCTTTGTCCCAAAATAAAGTTTAAACATTAGAAAAGAAGCTGACAATAAACCAGTGATCTGAGAAGTAATGAAGACTTTAAGTGTTTAAAATTTCAGCTCAGCTAACAAGAACTGGCACTAGATGGCGCTGCACATGTTCTCACAACTGATTTTAAAGACTTTTTGAAATCCAGCTTCACAAACAGCTCAATCTGTTTTAGAGCAGGCTGGTAAAAGTTTACCCTTATATGTGTTTCATGCCCACTGTAATATATTTCAATGATAAGAAGCAAAGCATAGTCCCGGGCATTTCTTCTCTCCAGTCTTTGAATATTTAAAGACATTAGCACAGCAGCAGTGAAACAGGCGCTCCTCACTAACCACATCATCTCTGAAGCATCCAGCTCGATGTTGAGGAGCCAACACTGTCCTGCTGCTCGTTTGTTTATGTTTTTACCGACGGTTATTTGTTGATTTAACCATTAAACTCAAACAAATCTTCACAGCATTTCCTTATCATCAAAGTTCATCTGTGGCTTAAATCTGCTGTCAAATATCAGACAAGCTGTGTTTGACTCATCCTGTAGGCCCGAGTCACTGATGGGGTTCTTCTTCGATTTAATTCAGGCTTTTTATTGATTCATTACCTCATGCAAAGTTTCTTCTATTAGGATTATTTGTTGTGAAAATATAAGTGAAAATATGTAACCATGTCATGTAACAACATGTTTTTATGTTATGAGTAAAGGCGATGGCGTGATGATGTAAGTGGGAGCCAGACTGGCGGCATCAGTGATTATCAGGAGTGTCTGAGCTGCATGCTGTGTGCGTATGTGTATTACTCACGGTGTTAGCGCTTCACTTTCATTTGAGAACAAAATGTATCCATGATGTAAAAATATCAGATAAAATATTTCAGTTTAAACTTTGGTGTTAAAATCTCCAGATGAATGTAAGTCAACGTGACGTCCTCAGAAGTGCTGAAAACGTGTGTGTGTGTGTGTGTGTGTGTGTGTGTGTGTGTGTGTGTGTGTGTGTGTGTGCCAGGCTCAGGCTGCCAAAGTCCCGATTTATGCCAAGATTAATTATGAGCATGTTGTCCAGATCGGGATGAAAACTGACATGACATGTGCAGTAATCACATTACAGTTCACACACGGCTGTGTGTGCAGATGGGAGGATAAATCCTGCTCGCCACATGTTTTACACGAAGCATCTGAGCCGCTGAAGGTCTGAAGGCTCGTGTGTGTTTCAGTCGTGGTGTCGAACTGAGAACATTCCTGCAAACATGCAGGAGGAATTCTGGAAAACTGCTTCATGTCCTTCACAGAGGAGAGGAGGATATTATCTCCTCTACATCCATCCTAAACATTCACACAGCGTTCAGAGAGATTTGTAATTGCTGGAGGGAGCATTTTATTAAGTGTGCAGCTGCTCATTTCCATACAAAGTCAGTCCAAAACCAGTTTGAAGTGGAACATGAACTACAGCTCCCGATTTACCCATGTTGGTCCTGTCGTAAGTCAAAATCAGTATTTTTGTACATTTCTCTGAGTTATTTACAACAGTACTTTCATTTGTTGTCATTTGTGTTTGATAAAAATGCTTTTGTTTCTCTGTGTTTGAAGTCATCAGGAACTCATCCTAATAACCCGTCACATGATCGCTGTAAGGCTACAGTGGAACATTTCTGAATTATGGGAGTTTCACAAGATTATTTATCATCTTCCCAGAGTGGAAAATATTCCATTGATTACTAGAGGTGGGAATCACCATACATCCCACGATACGATATTATCACAATACTTAACGCACGATACGATATTATTGCAATTTTTAAAAAATATTTTGCGATATTCAGATTCTGTACATAAAGGTAAACTTTATCAATATTCATTTTATCTAATATCAAAGTCTCACACTCAGTCTTTCTCTCATTTCAGTTTTATTGTTGACAAACTGAACGGTTTGTATTACAGTCTAGTCCAACTTAACTGAATCAACCATCTGGTACAATTATAGCTATTCTGAACTATGCAGTTTATGAAAACTATGCAGCCCCTTCAGCAACTGAAGAATTTGAAAGTAAATTAAAACAAAATATAATTTTACATTAAATAAAAAAGTTTTAAACTTAATTAAAATAAAACATGTCTTAAATTAAAATAAGTAAACTGTCATGTTTATTGCTGCCAAAAACAAGTTAAACACATTTGGACAGTGAAGGAATGTCAGGATTCTTGCTCAGAAAAAGGATCAACATGCTCTGAAGTCAGAGCACAAAAACCTTTTTTGTAACAAAATATCGATTTCTGCTGTCCCTGTATCGATACATTATTAGCAAACAAAATATCCCCATACTACACAGTATCGATTTTTTCCCCCACCCCTATTGATTACTCTACACTGATGATGCTGTACTGTTTCTTTCTGATCCACTTCACACCTCTCTTTGATATCTCATGTGTACATTTCCTGACACTAAACAATTTGGAAATCAAAACATCACAGACATCTTGACTCTATCTCATCCACACATATTCATAACATATCAAGGAAACTCGACCAGAAACGGTTTAAATCAAGTTCATACCATGAATGACAAACATATTTTTAAGCAAAGATTCTTTAAAAATGTCTCATTATCTGCCGTCGTGCTTCCTCACCATTAGATCGTTTAACTTAAAACAAGATTATAGCTTCACATCACAGTGCTGCACCTCCACGTTCTGACTTTTCCTGGATTTTTCAAAATCTGAAAGAAACATTAAAATCAACAAACTTTGCACTATAAAAAATTACATCTACTCAATCATCAGACTGGCTGGCGGTTGATTTTTCGTCAGTTGATGAATCAGATAAGAGTTTGTTTCATGCCTGAGGCTCGCCCTGGTTTCTGGATGCTTCAGCAGCCACCTGAGCTCAGACGTTGGCTTTGGATCCCTGTGTGGGCTAGGCTGGCCGTGACTTTCACTCACGTGGTTTCCTCTCAGAAGGTTTGCTTGACATGGACTTTAATCACTGAAAAATGATTATGGAAGCAAACAGAGACGTGTGTTTTTATACACACCAGTAATGTTATGGTCGTATTTGTGGAGGATCCTGAAACAAACTGTGCAGAAGTGATGCTCTGATCACAGGTGATTCATCGGCTTCTGCTGCTGCGTGAAAGAAAAATGTGATGATGATGAAGAAGAGTGTACAGTAACAGTGTAGTCCAGAGGATATGATTCATGGTTGTTCTCTAACGTCATTGACAATAAGCTCACCTAAAGTCATGGGCGCTGAGGATAAGTCATATTATAGAAATCAAAGAGAAACCTGTTTGAGTGGAGGCAGACGGGAAAACAGATCTTCAAAAAAAAGTGAAAATTTATGGAAATGAAATGAAGTCCTGCAGATCGTATCATCGCCTCGCTGACAGGAACATCTGCTGTGTAAAAATCAACACAAACAACGTTAAGTCAGTTTAACATGAAGCAGCTCAGAAATGATGGACAGGCACAAATCAGCATGAACCAAGGAGGAAAACACACCTGCAGCCTGTTTCCTCCACCGTCTGCAGTTTCATTTTCTCTGACCTTCTCCACCCTGTTTCTCCACCCTGTTTCTCCATCACTGTTTCAGCTTCTTTATTCTTTAAACTGAACTTTAATCTCAGCGAGTCAGAACAAAAGTGCAACCAGAGCCGGAAATCCTTTCTACTGACTACAGAACAACATTTGTAATAGTGGTGCAGCGGATCACGGTTGATCCGTAACCCGAACCGATCCCACTCCACGGTTCGTCACGCACGTGATCCGAAGAGTCGAAAAAGAAGGAACAAAAGTATGTGTATGGTGCACGTGGTCAGTCTGTCAAGCGATAGCTATGGTCAGCGGTAGCGCTCCAAGTGCAGGAGCAGAGGAGTTTGCAGTATTCAAGCAGCCCTTTGCTGCCCAGTCCGACCAGGCTAACGCTAAAGCTGTTACAGAAGCTGTTGGGGTGTTTAGCTCCAGACGGGAGGCCGTCGTCTGTTGTGCAAAACAAGGTTTAAACTGTGATGAACGTGCTTGAGCCACGCTATGATTTCCCGTTGCGCGTCCACTTCAGTGGGAGATCGTACTCAGGCATGTATGAGCAGGAGAAGTTTAAAGTTATGGCTGAACTGTCCCACGCATCTTCTGTTGCCCAACTACAAACGGGTGGAGCTCCAGGTCAACGGAAAGCTACGTGACCGTGACAGCTCATTATATCACAGCGGAGTGGTCGATAGAAAGCCCTGTACTGCACCTTTTTGTTTTTATATAATTGCGTGGATTGAGTCTTGAGTTGGATGTTTTTAACAGGCAAAAAATACTTAAAAAGTTAATAAGTAAATGTTACAATTTTGTCTTTTTTTCTTTTTTGCTGATCCGGAAATTGATCCGATCCGTGACTTAAAACCGTGATCCGTTGCACCACTAATATATAAACTTCTCATTTCTGATGTTTTCATATGATACAGACTTGGTTAATGATCAGCCTGCAAACTGAAGTATCCACACCAGGGGGCGCTGCAGAGAGAGAAGGTTAACCAGGTGCAGGTGTTATTATCCATAAGAAGCACAACTTTTTACCTTAAGTACATGTTATAAGCTTTTTATTATTATTTGCAGGATCAATACAAGAAATAAAAGTGATGCAGTCAAAATGAAATGATCGTGGAGTTTGGTATCCAAGCTTTAATCCGCTGTTATATTCAGCTCTACGGTTCTGCTGCAGATTATTTCTAACTGATAAGAACGTCTAACAGTCGCATTAAATAAGGTTCCAAAGAAATGAATATTTATTTATTCTAAATGTTTTTAAAATATTTAGTTTGATTTAGAAACACGAACTAACAGCTGCTGGTTTTACTGAGTCAATGACTTTGCTTTGTTTAAAGAAAGAAATCTTTGTGTGGATCTTTCGCTCTGCTGCAATAAAGAAACCTTACACTGTGTTTTAAACTAACATATTAAATATAATATAAAATTATAAACATATCTTACTTTAGCTCAATTTAAACGGTTATATGGCAGCAAACAAGCCTGCTGGGCCACAGTCCTGGATCACAAACACAAAACAATGTCAGCCGTTTGTCCCCCAGCGCATCATTTTTCAGCGTCAGTGTTAGTTAATGTAAGAGAGACTAAACCTTTTATTATCCCGAACCAAACACCTCTAAGAAAACGAAGTAAAATGTGGAAGTGACGACCCAGTGAGATCAAAACAGTGATGTTAGTTTAAACTAAACAGTTAAAAAGTGAAACCAAACAACAATGATCCAAAAGATGCTGGATGATAACCCTCCATGTCCAAGTGCTCCAAAAGCACAAAGTGTTGTTATGTGACCTCTGACCTCATCGTTGCTGCTCCTGTGAACTCTGAACATAATTTCTGACCAAGCTGGAAACACAAGTGTTCAGACAGGCTGGTATCCAATCAGCATTTCCAGAGACAGATACAAACAGAGACTTTCAGCTGCTGGAGACGAGCTGATGAGATGTTCTGCAGAAAACTCAGCGACTGCTTTGTTTCTGTTTGGACGTCCTTTGTTCCCTCATCAGTGCTGATGCAACGTTTGCTCCAATTTTATCATCGTCACTGTTTATAGCTCAGAAGACGACTGTGCTAGAGGGCCGTGAAGATGTGCACAACAACCAATAACTGGATGGACAGATGCACAAAACGAGCACACAGACACTGAAATCAATCACAAAATGATCGTAAATTTCAGGTCTTATTAACAAACGAGCAGACATAAATACTGAGCTGCTCTCAGGATGCCAAATAATCATTTTGGAAGTTTCTCAGATATGTCAGGGCGTTGTTTGAAGGTTACAACATGATTTAACCCAAAACATCTGTTTTAATCCTGATTGGGTCATTCTGAGCACCTAAAACAAACCAACAGGGTGAAAGTGGAAGTAAAAAAGGAAAAATGAACCACAGGCTCATTGTGTCTCGCTCTGATATGTGCTGTTATTGTATTGGTGGTCAGTAATGTCGTGGCTGTGGGTCAGAGCGCACAATGAGACACAAAAAACATCTAAAAGATGTAAAAATAAAATGACCAGAAGAGGCTCAGGAACCCTGCAGCTCATTCATAATGAAGGACGCTGTTAGAATAACGTGACTCCCACATCAGAATCACGTGATCTGCTCCTCGCACTTCATCACAACAGTCTGAAGGTATCAGACCACGAGTCTCTCTGATTGGCTGGAGATCAGCAGCTTCTTTGGCTCGGGTCATTGCTCCATCTTGTCGTGTTTGAGGCGTGTGGATTGGCAGTGAGAGTACAGCGGGCTCTCCTTCTGTACTTTCATACGGCGAGCCCGGGACTCGCAGCGAGGTCATTCATTAAACATGACCGTCTAAAAATAAAGGCCTCCTCCTTTCACCAGAACGGCGCTCTTTAATCTGGGCCAGAGCTTCGAGTGGTTTGCATCAGCACACGAGAGGCGACACGAGAGACAAAGAGAGACAAAGAGGGATGTTTCACAGCGGGAGGAGGAGGAGGGTGCTTCATCTTCACAGTGACCAGCCGCTGGATTTGTACTTCAATGGGGACGCAGCGCGACCTCTGACCTTACTGTGTGGAAATCAAAGGCTTAAATTCATTTTGTTTCTTAGCACACAGCAGAGGATTCATTACAGCACGTTTATGTTGGCACATGAAAGAAAATCTGGATTTACAGCAGACGTGTTCATTTTTCAGCTGTTTTCAGTCTTTATGCTGAAACATCTTAAATACCTGCTGACGACTAAATCAGACCAAATCAGACTAAATCAGACAAATCAGACTAAATCAGACAAATCAGACTAATTCAGTCTAAATCAGACCAAATCAGACCAAATCAGACCAATTCCGACCAAATCAGACTATATCAGACTAAATCAGACCAAATCAGACCAAATCAGACTAATTCAGTCTAAATCTGACCAATTCAGACCAAATCAGACCAATTCAGGCCAAATCAGACTAAATCAGACCAAATCAGACCAAATCAGGCCAAATCAGACTAATTCAGTCTAAATCAGACCAAATCAGACCAAATCAGACCAATTCCGACCAAATCAGACTATATCAGACTAAATCAGACCAAATCAGACCAAATCAGACCAATTCAGACTAATTCAGTCTAAATCAGACCAAATCAGACTAAATCAGACTAAAACAGATTAAATCAGACTAAATCAGACCAAATCAGACTAAATCAGACCAAATCAGTCCAAATCAGACTAATTCAGACTAAATCAGACTAAATCAGTCTAAATCAGACTAAATCAGACTAAATCAGTCTAAATCAGACTAAATCAGATGCTCACAGAGGGAAAATCTTTGTGTATTTCACTTAATGACAAACTGCTTTCCCTTTACTTAAAAGCATGTTTGCATGATAACAGATGGAGGTCCGTGAGAGAGCACAAACTTCCACAACACCAGCGGTCCCACCAGCAGCGTCATCGGGACTGTCAGGATCCTGTAATCAGCACAAATAAAAAATGCATTTGTGGCAAAAATGCACCTGAGTCCAGTTCAGGTTGGGGCTGCTGCCCAGGGCCGTGACACAGAACTCTGGGGCCATGTTCACAGAGTCCCCCTTCATCTCGTTCATCCAGCTGTGCGGACAGCTGTACTGATTATTAGGACATGAACTGTTATCTGCTGACAGATCTGTAGCACGTCCATGAGTCTCAGCACATTTTGACCTCCTCTTTTTTTTCCCATAGAGCCGTTCACAGCTTAATCACGGTTACATGTGTTTTACTTGGATTATTGAGCTGAAGAATGAATCATTTTCTTTGTTTTCATTGAATTTTTGATGATTCCTGTGAGATAAAAAGCGCTAAAATGTGAAGTCTGTTTTCTAAACCTTTCCTAACACTCAGTCCTCATCCTTCCCATCAGCCTCAGAGCAACCTTCACGGTCCCTGCTTCCATCATCCTGCAGCACTCAGACATCCAGATCATCACGGCACATCAGAATAACTGTAAACAGGGACGTCTCCCTATCTCCCCCCACCACTCCCCCTGCCAGTAGCAGACGCCCTCAGACATCGGTGCATTGGTGGTTCTTTGTGTCCGGGGGTGGGCGTCCAGGTACACACCGGCTCACTCCTTGGTGGCTGCTTATCGGGGCCTGGAGCCTGGGGCTCGCTCGGGCCACTTCGGGGGTGGGGTGCCCTCGGCCTTTCGGCCTGGTGCTCGGTCACTCTGGCGCAGCTGGCTGCCGGCGGAGCTCACGGGCACGTCACTGCAACCCCCCCTGGCTTCTGCTCTGCGGCTGCTGAGTGACCCCTCATCTGAGACTCTCCTCAGCTCTTTCTGGGACAGTGGTGCAGCTGCCCCTCTGCTGGTCTTCCTTGGTCTCTTGTGTTCTGGGGGCCTCTGGATGTCTGGAGTCTTGATCTCCTCCATACCTGCTTCATGCCCTGGAGGACGGGGCTGTGGCCCCCCCACACCCTCTAGCAGATCATTACATGAAGGAACCTTTTAAAAACAAGCGCGTCCATGCTCACAGGTGTACACACGGGTGATCACACACACAAACTACACCCTTTTGGGCTACTACCTCAATGCACACTGTGTGCTGTCGATCTTACGTGCTGCACAATAATGTTTAATATTTAGTATTTACTGTTATATTCACATAGATCATCGTGATGTTGTTTATTGTATTGCTCTTTTTCTTTGCTTGTTTTCTCTTTTTTCTTTCTCAACAGGTGATCCAGGTGATCGATATTTGTATTTTTTGTCTGTTTTGTTGGTTTTTGCCCTTTGTCCCCGTCCCTCTTCCTCGCTCTTTTTCTTTCCCTCTTTCTTTCTCCCGTTTCTTTTCCCCAGTCAAGTCTGTCCCGTGTTCAGCTACTGAAAATAAAATAAACAATAAAAGGTGAATCATTTGGTCCATTTGGTAAAGTAAATCTGTTGGGCATCTTTCTTTACCTTTACACAATAATTCTGAGAAAAAAGAGCCAAACGGGACAGACAAAAATAAAATAACTGTAAACAACGTCATTATCTTTATGTGGAGTGAATTTTAAATGTGTATCCAGATATTTTTATGTTTCTGAAACCGTAACAGCAGAGTTCGAGCGCTGTGGGCGAGCAGGTGTATCTGCAGGGATGTGATTGATGTTTTTTATTGTTTCTGGGATGATATCGAACCCACGAGTTGCAGACGTCACACGGAGCGGTGTGCTGGTCCTGCAGATGTAAGCTGCTGATTCACTGATGCAGAGTGTACACGGGTACGTCAGTGTGCTGCCTGGGCTTCATTACAGTGAACTAAAGCTAAGGAAACATCATATACATGTGACTCCCTGCACACATTCCTCTTTGCTTCTTATTGAATCAGGAAGTGCTGTCGCTGTGATGTGAAACGTCCCGTTACCTCAGAGCAGGTCTGGATACAGTAAATCTGAAGGCTGCCTGATGTCAGCAGATCTCAGATTTAACCACTACTGATAGCCAAACCATCCTTAGCCTGTTCGCTGTTCCTTCTTCAGAAAGCCTTCCATCACGGTGCCTTCTCTCCTTTCTCCCTTTTCTGTTTTGATGCTCTCTTTGGGAAAGCCGTGACTCAGTGTCCATTAGCACTCAGAGAATAAATGAGCTGTGCTGTAAAGGTCAGCGTGAGTGCAGTGAAGTAAGCCAGTGTATGAGCTCAAAGTGGGGTCAGCCTGATGCGTTCAGGTTATTTAGGACAAATTACTGAGAAATAAAATAATACAAACAACAGCAAAGTGGGACTTACACTTGACCTGCTCGCCACTGACGCTACAACCACATTAAATATGAATGTAACCTTCTCGGCCTCGTCCAGCGGGTTGGTTTGGCAGCTGCCATGTTGTTTGTTTGGACTCAGAAGTGATCGTGTGTGGGTCACTCCTGCTGCTGAGCAGCGTGTCAACACCTGCAGTTCCTCTAACGTCCACCAGAGGCTCCATCAGTCAGTCCGCATGGAGTCATGTTAAAAACTTAGAGCAGAAATAAACGTGTTTACAGCATGATACAAAACTGTTTCCGTAACACCTGTACTGCCATAACTCACCTGTTTAAATGGTATTAAGTCATAAAATCTGCATTATTGGGGGCGTGGTCTCCTTGATTGACAGCTGGATGGACACAGGCTTCACCTCAGCTCACCCCTGACCTGGACCTGTGGACTGTGTTTGGGCAGTTGGAGCATCCATCCACTGTTAACAGCTTCATCAGCTGCAGGAGGGTGGAGCCCGTCATGTGAAGCACAGGCTGGCTAACGGAGCCTGATGGGGTTGTTAACATGTATGTAAGTGTTAGGGAGCCATCTTCACGCAGCATCCATTCATCCTTCTTCTCTGGACTCAGTGAGAGCTGAGGGAACGATGAGGGAAACAGAAACCTGAAGCAGCCGCTGCAGATGCTTCAAGCGTCTCTGAGCATCAGTGAGTTCACAGATGCAGGTAAATGGGTCGTCCAATGAGAAGCTGCCCAAACCAAGGTGTGCCACGCCTTCAGAGACTCGTGCTAATACAGGAGCGGCTCGATGGACAAAACGCCAGTTTTATCAGGTTATAATTAAACCTTCAACACAAAGGAGACACAGCGAGAGTCCTCTGGGTGTTCTGAATTCTCGCCTCTTATTTCAGCTGATTTATTTTTAATCATTTCTATGATCTACATTTTCTTTATCTCATTGTTTTCTACGTGTTTTCGTTTCTATCGACATCTATTTGGTGTAAATAAAAACAGAAGCCTGACTTTGTGCTTTCACCTCCATCTCCTTTCACCTCTCCTTCTGCTTTCCTCAACTTTCTCTCCTCTTCCTTCCTCTCTCCTTTCTCTCACTTTCCCCCCCTTCACAAAGTTTATTCCCCCCGCTGCCTCTTCCCTGCCTCCTTCCCTCCTCCCTGACCCTCCTCTTCCTCCTCCTTGGCCTTGTAGGTGAGCTGCATGATTGGGCGGCAGGTCGGAGGGGTAGGCTTTTGGAAATCACATGGTTTACGTTTCCAGCTCCCTGAGTCGCCATTTTGGAGGAAAGTTTGGGAATTTGTAGACCTGGGGAGGTGCTGGAGAGGGAGTGGAGGAGGAGAAGGGAGAAGAAGAAGAAAAGAGGAAAAAAGAGGAAGGAAGGAGGAGGGATTTCACAGAAGTTTGACACGAATGCACGTCGCAGGCGGGGACACGGCGGAGCGGTGCGGACCAGTGCGGGATAAGTGAGTGTAGGTGTGCCGCCAGCCTGGCTTTGAAGTTTTTTTTTATTTCTGGACGAACCCGCAGAGCTCCGGAGCCGCTCCTCCTCCACCCAGCAGCAGCGGGCAGCTCATGCATGCGCCGCCTGCACAGCAGCGGGTGTTTCCCGGACTTTGGCACACTGCAGGTCCCGCTCGGTCCGAGCCAGATCTGCACTTTTCAGCTCCAGAGTCAGCCTGCGCGGTGCACGCCGGCGCACACAGCCTCTCCGGCGGGGAACTATATCTGTGAGAGTCGGTAGCTCAGCGGAGCTTCACTTGTTAGCGGGACTGCTGGCTGAGCCGTCCCCGGAGGCTCGCTGTTGTTGTGCCAGTCTGCCCCCCGACGCTCCGTCCGGAGGGCTTTTGGCTCGGAGGGATTTTCTTCAGCCCTGACTTGGAGCGGTGACAGCGGCGGGTTTATCCGGCGGAACCGCGAACAAAAACCGTCCTGTGTGAGGACTGCATGCGGCTGAGGCGGATCTAGCCGAGCCGAGCCAGACCACCACCATGCCAGTGAGAAAGAAAGGTAAGCCGCTTTCACTTCACATATTAACTAGCAAGCTAGCAGGCTAGCCGTTCAAACTCCGGCTGCTCCTTCGTTTTTAAAGACACACAGGACTCGAACAAACACGGGACACGCAGCGGCTCACACGCCACACGAGACAAACACGGCCCACACGGCTCGCTTTGGCCCTGCTGAGCTGAGCGGAGCCGTGCCAAGTCAGGTGAAGTCAGTTAAAGTAGGAGCTAGCCGGTTAGCCACTGTTGCTAACCAAGTTGTAAATGGGGCACCTTGTGTGGAGAACTAAAAATAAACTCTAATATGAATAAAATATTCGTCTCGTCCTCAGCAGTCAGCGCGAGATTTAGGAATATAATGAACTGTAAAAATTTAGAAAAATATTCTGAGTTAGTTTACACGTTATTAACCGTGTATAACTGTACTTTTATCCCGGGAAAAATAAAGATTGTGCCCGGGGCGGTGGAGGCAGTGAGTTAAAGAAAAGCCACTTATTTAAGTCGATGAAAGATTCAACTCGTTCCCGGCGCTAAGTGCACATTTCATGAATTAGATTAACTGTAAAAATTTAGAAAAAATTTCTCATTTAGTGAAGTCATTCATAAGTACGGAGACCTCCACTTTAATCCCAGGAAAAATAAAGATAATTTCAAAAGCCTTGCAAATGGTGAGTCAAATGCCTCCTAATTATCCACAGTAATTATGTTTAGCCTCCCTCAGTATGAAAAGACAAGAAACATTTTAATGATCGTTTTTTCTGCAAACTGCAAAAACAAACCTAAACTGTGCCGTCAGTGTGGATGAGTCACTACACAAAGTATTCAGTGTTTCAGTCATTGCAGTTCACAGCCCAGTCTGAGCTCAGGTGGGCTGCACCAGCAAAACCACTAAATGTTCCTTTTATTCAGTGTAAAAGCCTGAACTATAAAGACATCACTGCTGTATTTGTCCCTCTGCATTAAAAACCTTCACAGGTGGAGGTTTTCTAAGCAAACAGCAGCATTTTGTGCCTTTAACAAATATTTAAATATAGAAATATTAAATCCACACACACCCACTCCTGAGTGAAACTGACACGGACATAAAACGTGTGTTTTATTGGAAAGTGTGAGCTGTTAATCACTCCACTGTCTTGAATAGGACCCATTCTGGTCCTCGGGCCACATATTTGACAAACCTCATGCAGCTGAAGGACGAGAAAGACATCAGCTGATACTTAAATGAAGTCTTTTAAAGTTGGCAGCTTCCATTGTAGCTCACACCACATAAGGCACCATCGTGTATTTAAGCTCCACGTTTTAGCGCTCACAGCGACGCGCAGATGTGTTGATTTGGGTCAAACCTCAAAGACACAAACAGAGAGAATTTAATTTAAAGCTGTTAATTGGCTGAGGTAATTTTCTGCTGTTTAGAAACTGACATGTGGGCTGTGAGGTCAGCTGTGAGGTCAGCTGTGAGGTCAGCGTATCAGGCTGAAGCATCAGGTCAGCTGAGGGTTTGTAGGCCGTCACAATCTCTGTCTCAAACTTTCACTGCCTAATAAACCAGAAGACGGAGGAGTGTGATATTAAATGTTTTATGTTGTATTTAAAGTTCATACTTTCAATTAATGTGGCTTTAAAATGAGATCTGTGGGTTTCCACCTCAGCTACACACCTTCTAACTCAGGCGTGTGTGCAGGTTTTCAGCAGAAAAGCTTCATTTCTTCTTTGATTCGAGAGGTTTTCAAGAGTGAAACATTCGCTCTGAGCTCGAGTTAGACGGTTTTTGGCGCTTTATGAACGTAGACTTGGTTCCTTCCTGGATGTTATCAGTGAACAGGATCCTGAGGCTTTGTGTTTCGGGCAGTTTAATGCTGGCAGGGTGTGATCTCTGAGACTTTGGCAGATATCAGGATGGTTACAGACACTCGAACATTCGTGAGCGAGGGGGCATTTATCGACATCGTGGCCGACGTGTTTCTTTCATCACGTCACTTTCGTGATGGCTGAATGTTCAAACATGTATCGATGAAGATGAACCGTTCAGTCACACAGGCCCGGAGACGGGAAAAAATAGTATTCCTAAACTGACCAATCCAACGTGACGAAGCAACCACAGCCATGTTTCTGGTGCAGCGACCAGCAGCCAGCATTTCCAGCTCCACGTTGTTTTATGGTTTTGATGGTTTCGATGGTTTTATGCCTTAGTCGGAGTTTTCTCTGCTGGTTGCAGCGTGAGCCGAAGGATTCAGGCTTCTTGCCTGAATTAAGCTTGAAACAACAACAATGAAACCAAGACCAGAAGCAGGACGCAGCCAATTCATCTAAATCAGCGCTGACGGAGGCGAGAGGCCCAACGCGCCGCCTCCTCGGGCTTTGTGTGTTTTATTTACAGGCGAGACTCACAGCCAATCAGCAGCAGGCATGAATCGAAGTGAGAGAGCAGGTCAATGATGAAACAACAATCTGATGGTAAATGTGTCGCTGTGAGCATAACTGTCCAGGAAGCTGTTCTTCTGTCCTTTAAATGGTCCAGTTAAGTAAGAGTCACATGACATCGCTCAACAATAACGACCTCGGTAGATTCCTTCAGCTTCTGACTTCCTGAAACTCGGCGCCAAGCCGACGCTCTCGCTGCCGTGCTGCAGTCACGCACTGACCTTTATTTAAAGCTGATTCACCAACAAGTAAATCAGCAGAAATGTGACAGAAACAGAGTTACAGTCCTGAATCTTCTCCACGTGCAGCCATGTGAAGCGCGTCACTGTTTGCATGTCTGTGATCGATCGTTATTGGACGATGATCTGCATTAAAATGTTTAGTTGGAGCCTCGAGTTCTGAATGAAGCCGTCGGGTCATGATTTTACTACTTTCAGCTGAATCATTTGATCAGATTTGCTCCGGTCTGACTGTCAGCAGCAGACATGTAGTAAATCTGTCCTTAATGCTTCCCTCTGAGCCGAGCCTGATACTCTGACCTTTATACTTATCCGCTGGGGAGAGGCCTCTTTAACTTCATTTATACTCCTTTAAAACCTGCCCGCAGTCTTAAACGCATGCATGTTTGGATTTTTAAAGTATTATTTCCCTCTCCCGGTGCGTGCCTGCTGCCAGTGCAGCTCAGCCTTTCAGCACAGAGGGATTATTTGTGCCCGTCTGACGGTTTGAAGCGGCCCTCTGCTGCCATCTCGTCTCAGATCAGTCCTCGTTAGTCGCTGAGCCTCGGCTCTGTCGTGTCCCGGCTCACCTCTCTCGCTGCTTCCTCCTCCTGTTGTACAGATGCGCAGCGAGCGCTGCAGCTGCTGGAGCAGTACCGGGCCAAGCTGAACCACACCGAGGACCGGCAGCTCCGGCACTCCATCCAGAGGGTCATCGACATCTTCCAGAGCAATCTCTTCCAGGCTCTCATAGGTACGGTCGCCTCTCTGACCACAGCACACCTCACACACGGTTACACATCCTGGAAACAGGACGTCTTTAGTCCTGGAACATAACCCTGGAAAATAAGGACCTGGCCTGATAAAGGTTTCACATCACAAGGAGCAGTTTGTCACAGTCTTGACATGAGAACACTGAGCTTATCTGTAGGTGACACAACCAGAGTTATTTAACCCTGTTAAGCCCATTGAAGCGTGCACGCTCCCATTTGTGTACACAGCACATAAGATAGTGCAATCATTTTTTTTTTGCATATGAAACTGGAGGAGTTGTACTTGCATAACATGCATTCAACTTGTCTCCTTTTACGTATGACTTTGCAAAAATCCCATAAAAAGCACTTGTGACATCAAAAACACCACAGTCCAGAAGCGCTCAGCGATCAGCTGTTCATTGTTTTTTTGTTTTTAAATTGTTGGAAATGGTTTTGATGCACATGCTGTTTTTCTTTCTTTCTTTTTTTGCAATTTGTGCACAATAATGTTTATTTTAGTTTTTGCTGCAGTTTATAAAAACGAGTTTGCCTCAAAAATGAAACTATGAAGATGCTCAAAATAAATTTCCTGTTGTTGGAAACTATTTTGTGCAACGTTTGCATTTACAGGTTTGAGGGATAAGCCTCTGAAGTTTCTGTAACGAGAACGATTTTCAATTTTGTTGTAGTTTATTGCACTTTTCTGCAGTTTATCTAGTTACTGGTGGACTTAATCCTTATGTCTTATTAAAATTTCCGATATAACGGTTGTAGTAATGTATAACATTACTCCCAAAATGCGCCCAAAAATGTCTCTACAGCATCTAAAAATATAAAGATGAGCTCTGGTGGACCTTGGTTTCCATAATCCAGACCAAACCTGGGAGGAGTTGTACTTGCATAACATGCATTCAACTTGTCCCAGGTCGCAGTTTCCTTTTACGTATGACTTTGCAAAATTCCCATAAAAAGCGCTTGCGACATACATCACAATCCAGAAGCGCTGATCCGATCAGCTGTTCATTGTTTTTTTTGTTTTTAAATTGCACTGTTGGAAACGGTTTATTTTGATGCTGTTTTTCTTTCTTTTTTTTTTTGCAAATTGTGCACAATAATGTTTATTTTCGTTTTTGCTGCAGTTTATAAAAATGAGTTTGCCTCAAAAATGAAACTATGAAGATGCTCAAAATAAATTTCCTGTGGTTGGAAACTATTTTGTGCAATGTTTGCATTTACAGGTTTGAGGGATAAAGCTCTGAAGTTTCTGTAAAGAGAACGATTTTCAATTTTGTTGTAGTTTATTGCACATTTTTGCAGTTTATCTAGTTACTAGTGGACTTAATCTTTACATCTTATTAAATTTTCTTTCCCAAAATGCGCCCAAAATGTCTCTACAGCATCTAAAAATATAAAGATCTGGTGGACCTGGTCTATGGTGGGTTTCCATAATCCAGACCAAACCTGGGAAGAGTTTTGGGGTATTTTTGGTTTTTCTTGTGTAAAAATGTGTGTTTACATCATGGATCTGAAGATGTTTCAGTGTCTGTTTGATGTGTCATCAATCCTTTAATATTATTGTTATCATTATGATGATGATGATGATGATGTTATGGAGGCACTTGTGTGTTTGTTGTCCTCCTCAGTGTCAGAGCTGTTTGATGAGTCACGCTGAGGTTTCCACTAACAAAGAGCTTTTAGAGGATTTGTTATTTTGTGTTTTCTTAAGTGAACAAATATCAAACAGCTGAGTCGGTCTGTGAGGACCTGACATCACGTCTCTGTATGTTTTTGGCTGCATGGCTGCACACAGCGGAGCGACTGTTAGTGACGGCGACGTTTCCCCGAGCTCTGATTCAGCTCTGCGGGTGTAAGTCGGAGACAGGACACGGATGGGCGGAGCAAAGCAACAATGCAGATCAGTGTTGGGTCCTCGCAGCATCGTTTGCACATGTGCAGCTCGTTCACGTCCATGTCAGCTGGCCTGCAGTTAAATGAACGCGCTGCAGCCGCTCGCTGAGGAAAGTAGACCCAAAACATTATTACACACGAATGAAATGTGAGCCACACGTGAACACTCGCACACTGCGTCTGATTGGACCGCTCTGACCACGTCCACGTAACCAGAGTTGACATTTTGAGCTCTAATGTGGAGAAACCCACTAATTAAATCCTTTATTTAAAGTCAAACATCACATGATAATTATCACTGAAGCGATAATGTGCTTCCACCTCCAGGTGACCTCTGACCTCGTCACGTTTGTGGGTCTGTAGGGTAGAAACGGCCTCGTGGCTGTCTCTGTGAGGCGTCACAGTGGGGCGAGAGGCCGTGAAGTTTGTGTGCAGATGTTTTCTGTAGATTCGCAGTTTTACTGGATCAGGGTCAGAATAGATCAGCTCTGCACTGTTGCTCATTTACCGCCTTAACAATCTGACCTGCAACAATTTAGCTGCGACTAAACCCTGAAAGCTGAGCGCTGACAGCCGAGTGCCGTCTGAGACGCGTCCACATCCTGAAATTATGCAAAGCAATGAACCAAATCAAACAGACTGATACTCACTGAAACCTTATCAGCTGATAAGATGTTTATGCTTATTGTGTCATCAGCTTTGTGCTGATAAATCTTCAACTGTGTGATGAAGAGCTTAAAGACTGATTCCAGTCCTCTGATGACCCGTGTGAAAGAATCGCGGTGACATCGTCGCTTTTGGCTCAAACAATAACTCTGTGCTGCGGGAACCTCTGTCCATCAGAGCTGCTCCACGTGCACTCGTGGTTCAGTTTGGCTCGAGATGATGAAAATAGACTTTGATAATAAAGAAAAATCCATGTAGAGAAAGTGGAAACTGTGAAATGTGCCCGACTCCCTGCGTCCTGCCCTCAGGGTCATCTGGGTTCCCTCTAATTTTCGAGGAAATCCTGTGAAACTAAACCAAACCTGTTTTTTGTCCGTCTGTTTTCCACTTTTCCGCTGCTTTTGCAGATCCGAGTCACTCCTGATCCTCTGAGCTAACTCGGCCGGAGCAGCAGGAGCTCTGAGTGACCGAGCCCAGACGCACAACACAGATCAGTTAATACAACGTGGTTTTGGTTCTTGAGCAGCTTCTGAACATCAAAGTTTAGGTTGATCTCACACCGACGCCTCCTCCGTCCATCCAGCATGGATGAACCCAAAGTGTGTGTGTCAGTCAGTCACGTCTTTCACAGGGACGCCAGGTTGATGTGACTCACGAGCTTCACATAATCAGCTGTCAGGCTGTGATAACTGGCAGCGTAACGAGACGGCTGAGCTCCTGGCCGTGGTCGTTCCTCCACAGCGCATCAGCGCGTTGGCCTCTGCTGTGAACATCGATTTGTTTTTCCTGCAGACGTCGTTTCTCAGCTTCATCGAGAAAAACAACAAATCTGTTATTTAACTGTTCGCCTCTCCTCTGTAATTACGGCGAAGCAGAAGTCGCCCTGCAGGTTTGCAGATGTCAGCGTTTCTCTGATGTTCTGCCAGCGTCACGTTTCTCTGATTGGCTGTCGCTGCCGGCTAACGGGACTCTCTGAGTAAACGCAGAAGCAGCTGCAGGGTTAACGGACGCCGAGCAGCAGGAATGTGGTCCGATGTGTTTGAGTTTCCCAGGAACGACTCACTGAAAGACTCGAACGCTGAGTGTGTGTTTGTGCACCGGGCCTCGCCAACAACAGGAAGTCTTTCTGAACGTTCACTTGAACTTTTTAAACTTTCAGGTTTCTGCCTTTCTGTCGTGCTGTCGTGTGATTGGTGTAAATATTCCTCAAGTATAATTCGAGCACGGCGGCTCGTTTCCCTCAGTCCTGCGTGTCCTGCAGCTCCGCTCTGTCTTCATCACTAATACATGAGTGGAGATCATCACTGGCCTGGATCCTGCCTTCCTGCGTCCTCCACCTGCACGTTTGCTCTGCAGCTTACAGCAGAGTCGCGCTGACGACTTGGAGGTGGTCTCGTCGCTGCTGGATGCTCATCGTGCGATCACCTCCAGCTCCTCTGTTTGTGTTCAGGTGTGAAGCAGAGGCCGAGTCTGTGGTTTCAGTCTGAAAAGGGTGGAGCTGCTGCCTCAGGTAGAGGTGCTGATTTCCTGGTCGATGTTCCTAAAGAGAAGGAAATAATGGCCGGTTAGAGGCAGAAATGAGCTCGTGTTCTTAGTGATGAGCTGAACAGGAGCCTGTTAAGGTGGACTGACGGAGATTATGTGTCTTGTATGTCTCTGCACGTCCAGAGGAGCTGGAGGATGTGGCTGATTAGATGAATGTTTGAGTCTTTATGGCATCAGAAGAGTTTTTCTCGTCTTCATGTGACTCGTTTGAAACCCACCTCGTCTTGTGATGAACTCCAGCTCCTCCGTCATGCAGCTGGTGGTCCTCGTTCTGCTCGGTGTAGCGGCTCATGAACCAGCGCCTGCTGCAGGCAGAGAAGAAGAGAGGGTAATGGTCCCAGTCCAAGAAGGTGGAGCTGAGCACGCCCAGCCATGGAGCGAGACTCTGAAGAGGAACCTGAATCACATCGAGGATCAACCAACCAGAGACCGGCTGAGACTGCTGGGACAGGCAAACACTAGACAGGAAGTGCAGGGCTAGAATGACTAAGGGCTGAACTTTCAAAATAAGAGTGAGGAGATGACGTCATTCTGTTGCTTGGATATAAAAATAGGAAGTGAAATGTAAACTGTGGTAGACGATGGCTGGACGAGCAGCTGTAAATTTATTAATTTACAGTATGAGAATACACAACTTTAGGTCAGCATGGAAGACGTACACAGTCTCAACATTAGTATCTACTTACATCATGGTAATATTTAATTGTTCAGTACAAAGGGAGCACACAATCCATTTCCCCAGAGCTTCTTGAATTTCTCAAGCTCAAGTCTGAGGACGAAGGTAAGTCTTTCCATTCCAAAAATTTCTTCCACTCTCCCAAACCGCTGGGCCCGAGTGGGTCTGCCTTTAGCCATCTTCGGGTTATGGCCTTTCTGCTGCTAGCCAAAAGTATTTTCAATAAATAATTATCTTTATGTGGAAGCGCCTTAGGTAAATTGCCAAGATACAACGTATCAAATGAATAGTCTATTTTTACCCCGATTATTTTGCTTATCTCAATGGCCACCTCCCCCCAATATGGCTGGATCCTTGGGCAGGCCCAGAAGACATGGAATGGTTTCCATGGGGGGGTACCACAACCTCTCCAACACAGGCCTTGGCTCTGTGAGCCTGTTTGTCGAACATTTTTCCAGCCAAACTCTCTTAAGGACCTTGAATTTGCAGCGGTAGCCTGAGACTCACATATTCCCCACCAGCTGTCCTCTGATATTTGTGAGCCTGATTCCCAGTTTGGCTTCATATCCAACGTAGAGTGATTTTTAGAGGCTTGTATACTTCCGTATATTTTTGAGACCAACTTTTTAGAGTCCTTTTTTTTTGTATGCCTCTTGAAAGATATGAATTAGGTTGTATTCGTTTTAATCTCTGAATAGTAACGTCTTGTTGTAATAGTCTCTAACTTCCAAGTATCTATAGAAGTCATGCTTTGCCAATCCGTATGTATCTGAAATAGTTTTATAGCTTTGAAGAGTCCACTGTTTAAAGGTCCCATCCAGCCTGGCAGGCATAAGCTATCCAATTCAAGGTCCTAGCCTGTTTTTCTATTTGTAGTTTCCTCACTACCCTGAACCATAGTTTCAGGGTGAACCGAGTCAAATGGTTCAAATCTTTGTAAAATTTTTCAGCTTGGTTTTTATTTCCTAAAAGAGACTGTAATGGGAAGTCTGAGTGTAGATTTTCTTAGCTTAGCCTTAGCTTGACGCTCCGTTTAGTCCCTCTTTCCATATCCAAAAAACAAAAAACAAAGCAACAGTCCTTCATAGTTTCTCAATATTTACTTCAAAAGTCCAAACAGGTTCACAGCAACAGAATTCCAAATTACGAAAACTTATAAAGCTCAATTCAAAATGGATGAAGAGAGATTGCGAGGCCAAAAAACCATGTGGCTCCACTCTCCTCTCGCCCAACTTCCTGTTTTTTCTGCACTATCAAAATAAAAGCATACATTTCAAATTAAACTGCATGTAGGCTTCTACACTGAGTCATTTCCATGGTTTTCCATTTAGCTTCATAATTTGGGGAACACCAGTTTACCACAGCTTTCAGTTGTTGCATAATAGTGATCTTGTAAGCACAGCAAAGCTCTCCCTCTCTCGGTCTTCTGCTGTTCCAGATGAACCGTGAGATCGATCTATCCCATTCGTCAAATTGTTTTCGGGGTATCTCCAGGGGCAGTGACTGGATGTTCATTTTAATTATTTCTATTCTGTTACTCATATCGATGGGGAGGAGAGACCACCGAGTCAGGTCAGATGTGATGTCTTTGTTGAGGGGGCCATAATTGATTTCAGAGTTGAGACATTTTATGAAACATCTTATCTGTGACACAAAGTGAGCTGCTGAGTATTTGAGGATTAAACCTGTGACGTGTTTTTGTTAGTCCTCCGTCACACTTCCTCTAATCTTAGCTCTTTGTTTTGGCTCAGAAATAATTCCTGCCGGCGTTTTCCGCACTCGCGGGTCTTTGTGGGGTCTTGGTCACGCACACAAGCACCAAAGGTTTCCACATATTCAGTCCCATCATCTGTTATCGTACTTCAAAGGAAAGTAATTCATTTTTTCGTATTTATGGTAAAAATGTGATTCATGCTGCAGTAAACGAAGCTGATTAAAATATTTCCCGCTGATTTTCCTGTTGGGGGAACGCCGACGTTTCCCCCGACGACGGCTCGGTTTTGATCTGGTTTCAGATCGATAAGCTCGGAGCCGAACGGATCGCGTGTTGCTGACAGACGTTCTGCGTCTCCGCTCTTTATCTGCATCAGATTATTGCAGCTGCAGCTTATTAATGTTAATTCTCCGAGTTTCATGCAAAGCGCCTGTTTAATGAGCTTTCTGCAAGCCGCGCTGATCAAAGTTAATTTGTAATTTTAAAGACGAAACATTTTGTTTGGAGAAGTCTTCACCACTGAGACCATCGTGCAAAAATAATTGGACCCAGCTGCATTCATTACGTCTTTTTCTGACATTAATATTTAGGTGGTGTGAAAGGATACTGGTGTAGTAGATGCGTAGAAAAACGCCGAGTCAGACTCTTTATATCAGGACAAAATCCTGGTTTTAATCGTTTTAATCGTTTGTTTTTTAGTATTTATTTATATATTTAAGTGTGTTTTATGAAGGGGGTTGTAAAGATTTCCTTTTGGGACATCGGGGCTGACGTGAGATGCTCTGTGGGTCGGTGTGTGGTCTGTTTTGTCCATCTTTCCTCTGATTGGCTGCCCCTCGTAAACAAAGCATTTGAAGAGCAGGTTGGTGGGGCGACTTAAAGGGGTCGCCACCTGTTCATTTGCAGCTTCATATTTGTCTTCTTGGACACTCCTAGGGTAGCTTTGCATGATTTACAACTCAAAATAATCATTTTTTGTCTTATACTGAGCAGCCAATCAGTTCATCCCTACATTTAAGCTAACTTTATTCTCATTGGCTGCCCCTCGTAAGAATGTGGATGGGGCTTCTGAGGTGAGCTTTGCTCGTACTTTCACTCGCCTCATCATTAGGAGCTTGAACATTCCCGGGAGAACAGCAGATACGTGACGGGAAGACGGGAAGACGAGAAAACTGCGTCGACAAAAGGCTGCAGCTTTGCTCAGCGTATGACTCCCAGTGTAGAAGGCGTACGCCTGCGCCGCCGTTTTAAATTACAGCGGCTCGAGCAGAATTATAACCCGGTATGATCTTATAATCCACAGAGAGGTCAAATGCTAGATCAGGAGCTGCAGTGTTGGATTAACACTCACTGTGCTGCTGAATGAGTTTTTTTACAGGGAATTTCCTCAACTTATAAATAAATAAATGGGGCGGGTGGTGGGGGGCACGGGGATGTCTGGCAGGGAGTTTTGGGTCCTGTGCAGGGAACGGTCTCACTAACGACCCCACTGAAGACCTGCAGGCATCACGTCCTCAGACAGAGTTGTACTTCCTCTTTCAGACTTACCCTCCCAGGGTTAGCATGAAAGAGTTCATGGTTAAAGTCATGTTATGTCATCCACAGCTTGAGCTGAACAAGCAGCGAGTGAGTCAAAGCTGCTGCAAAGAGGTGCGTTTGATTCATAACACAGCACGAAGGAAACGAGGAGCAAGAAAATAAGTCGGTTTGTTTGTTTTGCTGATCTTCAGAAGGAAAATCGTCATTGCATGTAGCAGTCATGTTTGTGGAGGTAACGTTAGCATGTGTCACGTGACCTCAGCGTCATACACACTTCCTGTGATGTCGTCTGTGCAGCGCGATGAGGAAACCTCGTGTTAATGAATAAAACTACGCCGTGGGTTTCAGTCGTTCTCGACTCTTTTAACGCCGTTTCCTGTTTTGCTGCGGTGCTTTAGCATCAGAGAATCGGCTCCACCTGCCGTTTGCCTTCATCAGCCAATCACCTGTCATTCAAGCAGCTGCGGGCCAATGAAACGAGTGCCTGCGTTTGAGCTGGAGAAGCTGAACTCTGTCGTCGTGACTCATGACTTTAAATAATAATCACCTTCATGCCGTCTGACTGACGCTGCCGAGCTTCTTCCCAAACTCCTGCCCGAGGCCTGGGCGTGTTTGTCACGCTCACCCTGACGTCCCCCTGATGAAAAATAGATTTCTGCCACACAGTTTTCCAATCTGCCAACCCCCCCTTCACCAAAAGGAGACGTGTGCAGCAGGCCGAGCATGGTGTAATCCCTCTGTGGACACGACGATTACCCCCGGTCCATAATCCACCCCCCACCCCCGCCGCCGCTGATTTGCAGAGAGCGCGAGCCGCCAGCTTCAGTTTGTTTTTCTTCTCATTCTTTCTGTTCAGACCGGCTTGATTCCTCTGTCAGAAACAGATGGCGTCCCACGAATCTTTTCAATTTAATAAATCAACATCGGGTTTTCAGCCCAGAAGATTTGGATGTTATTCTGCTAATTGCTGCTCTGAACTCGGCTGCTTTTGGCTGCCCCAGAATTTAGGTTTCGAGCGCTGAAGGTCAAAACTGCGACTCGTAGTTATTGTAATTAAACCAGGAGATTCCCGCCTCAGAAAGGCTCAGGTGGAAGGAAAAGCATCCAACTTGTGTCACGTTATGAGATGTGAACTGTGGATTTTCTGATTGTTTCTGAGTATTTCACAAACTGGAAAATGGAGCTCAGACCAAAACTAAAGTAATTTAACCAACCACTGTAGGAAGGTGAACCATGACAGTAGGCCGGGGCAGTGAGATGTGCTGACTGTAGTTTGTCACTCGGACTCACGTTCCCAACAACACTGCACAGATTTTTGTTTCCTGGACTTTGATTAAATAGATTAAAAACTGTTAAAGTGGAAACATTTTAAATGCGTCTTCTGTATTTTATAACTGACGTGAGTTAACCCTTTAAGACCTAAAGAGCTTATCTTTATATTCTTTATATTTTTACATGCTGTAGAGCCATTTGTGGGAGTATTTTAAGTAGCTATACATCAATACAACCGTTATAGCCCAAATTTTAATAATATGTCTGCATTAAGTGCATAGTAATTACATAAATTGCAAAAAAGTGCAATAAACTACAAAAAAATTGAAAATCGTTTTTGTTTTTTTAACATATATTTCTAGTTAGAGAAATTTAAGAGGCTTATCCCTCAAAACTGTAAATACAAAAAAGTTGCATAAAATAGTTTCCCACCACATGAAATTTATTTTGAGTGTCTTCATAGTTTTATTTTTGAAATACACCAATTTTTATACACTGCAGGAAAAACGAAAATAAATATTATAATGCAAATTTGCCAAAAAACAGCAACAAAATAAACTATTTCCAGCAGTGCAATATGAGTTCTAAGCATCCCAGAAACTATTCAGAAAAGCATGAAGTCAACATGACTTTTAAAAACACTTATACAGGCTTATAAGCCTGCGAAGGTTAAAAAAAAAACTACATTTTCCGCGAAATGACGTCACTTCCGGTTCAGCCAGGTCATGGCGGACATGCGATAGTTTGCGCTGACGTCTGTTCCAACGCAGGAAGTGTTACGAACAGCTGATCGGATCAGCAAAGCGTGTTTCTGGAATATTATGTTTTTGTTGCTGCAAGTGCTTTTTATGCAGTTTTTGCAAAGTTATATGTGGAAGGAAACTGTGACCGAGGACAAGCTGATGGCATAAGATGTAAGTACAACTCCTCCGGTTTCATGTGCAAAAAAAATTACTGCGCTAGCTCACGTGGTTCTGGTTCTACAGGGATTTAAAAATAGTTACGCAAAACGGAGCGTGCTGCTCTGACTGGTTTTAAAGGGTTAATGTCAGGTTTGCTTTCATCTTTGCATTGATAATATTTTAGGTTCCCTCCAGGAAAAAGTGTTTATACGTTTGGTTTGATGTGCTGCTGTTTGTTAGCAGGAATAATGGAAAAGATCGGAGTCACTGATCCGGGAATGTTTGGACAGATTGTGGCATAGCAGGATTTGGCAACATCGGAGACTTGGTGTCCTCGCAGATGCAAAACGACCTGAAATAAGAAATGTTTGTACACCTTTGAGTGAATGTGGAGCTGCTGAGCTTCTGCCTGTGAACAGTTGGTCATTGTGCCCTCCTCATTTAAATCCTGAGGAAGTTCAGCGATGGTGTTTCCCGAGCTGCTCCCGATCGTGTCGTTAGAAGCACAGAGGAAACGTTTGCATCAGCTCTCAGTTTATTGTGTGATAATTCTGCCCCTCCTTTGCTGTGAGGACCACACACTGAACACAGGAAATCTCCACGTCTCCTCACACAGCTGCAGCTTTAACGTGTACGGTCACGTCTGTGAGTGCCGTGAGTTTGTCCAAAACACGCTTTTATCCAAACCAGCTGGAGTCTGCTGATGGTTCTCACCAGTCCGTTTGCAGGACCAGGTCTGCCTCAAGATCCTCTGATTTGTGATTTGGGGAATAAAGATGATGATGAAGCTTCATTTGTCACGTGCAGTTGGCTGCAGTGAAATCTTCAAACCAAACGTACATGACACAAACATCACGTCGGGTAGACGGGTCAGAACAGGTAGCATCAAGACACACAATGACATGTTCAACACAACAAATTCTGACTAAAGCTGTGATAATTCAGCAGGTTTAAGAGGCCTCGGGCTGCACAGACACATGGGAGAAACACGGCGCCGGCTTCTGAAGACGTGACGATATTTTGAGTCAGATCAGTTTTAAGTGAAGCTTTTGATGTTGCATTTATAATCTGGACCTCTGCCATCCTCCCGACGTCGCTCACAGACGCCGCGGTCAGCAGGTCAGAGTTCACGGGAGGAAGCACACGAACACCCAACGACGTTATTCTGAGCATCGTTATGAAACATGAATCTGATTATTTCTCCTCAAAATCGAGTGTTGTTGTTCCACTTGTAGCTGCGCCTCAGCTGAGGAGCTTACAGTGAGGCAGCGCTCTTATTCTGAAACTACAGGAAGGTGTTTCTCCAGGTGAAATGTGAGTGTTTCTGTGTGCGATGGGAGAAACGAGTAGACACACAGATTTACTGCTTTGTGTTTACATCACGATGTACCAACATGCTCACAGTGTCACGTTCAGGCTTGTGAAACAGGTCGTTTTAATAGTCGTGTCGTTCCTGCAATCAGGAAACAGTTTATCTGCAGTGTTTACTGTACGTGAATCAGCTGAGAGACGCTCACACACTGAACTACACGTTTGTGTCCTCACACGTGCACAGCTTTGACTTTCAGCTGAGCAGCAAACCTGTTCGTTAGGCAGATGTGTGACAAATTAAAGGAAAAGCACCTGCCCACTCCACTGACAGTGAGTGTTCATATCACATAGTGGTGGGGAAAATCGATACTTTGTAGCATGGTGATATTTTGTTTGCTAATAATGTATGGATACAGGGACAGCAGAAATCGATACTTTGTTACAAAAAGCTTTTTGTGCTCTGACTTCAGAGCATGTTGATCCTTTTCCTGAGCAAGAATCCTGACATTCCTTCACTGTCCAAATGTGTTTAATAAACATGACAGTTTACTTATTTTAATTTAAGACATGTTTTATTTTAATGAAGTTTAAAACTTTTTTATTTAATGTAAAATTATATTTTGTTTTAATTTACTTTCAAATTCTTCAGTTGCTGAAGGGGCTGCATAGTTTTCATAAACTGCATAGTTCAGAATAGCTATAATTGTACCAGATGGTTGATTCAGTTAAGTTGGACTAGACTGTAATACAAACCGTTCAGTTTGTCAACAATCAAACTGAAATGAGAGAAAGACTGAGTGTGAGACTTTGATATTAGAGAAAATGAATATTGATAAAGTTTACCTTTATGTACAGAATCTGAATATCGCAAAATATTTTTAAAAATTGCAATAATATCGTATCGTGGGCTGTATGGTGATTCCCACCTCTAGTATCACATCAGTCTCATCACAGACAGGCTCAAACCCCAAATGTTTGTTTATTAGTAAACGAGCACCTGCAGGGAGAACAAAGGGATTCCTCATGATGTTAAAGGTGAAATATATACGAGTGAGTTTTCAGGGAGCAGCTGAGACAAAACAGTTTGACTCCAGCAGTCAGTCGTCTTTCTGTTTCTGCTGTGACAAAGCTGACCCTGGATCTAAATCTCTCTGCATGTTGGTCTGCGGCTGATTCTGGGCTCAGAGTGAGATTCATAAACCTGGAGATGCTTTAAAGCTCAGCTTTGGTGAGAAGGTTGCGAGGAAGGCGAGCGGCTGAGAGACTCGTGTAAACGTTGTTCTTCGTCGTTTTCAAAAAGACTTTCCAGCGTTCTGCTTTTGTTTGTAGTCGTCGGTGGATTTAGAAGATTAATCCGCTTCTGATCTGCGCTCCTGACCTCGGCGAGCGCTGGGTGTGGCCAGTTCATGCCGCATGTTTCGCTGCAGTGTGGTCGAGCTGATGGCGACTGCAGTCTAAACAGGCGTGGTCTTTTCTTAGAGCGGACAACAGACGCTGCTGTGTCCGCTAACTGGCTAATGTGATCACAGTCACTGGGCCAGTTATCTGTCAGCTGGTTTTAATTAAATCCCAGTCCTGCAGGTCAGAAATGAGCTGAAGACGTCTGAGGAAACGTCCCACTGTGGAAATCTCAGACCTGTGGATTATGCACCGTGTGCATGATTTATTAAACCTGATTAATAGATCAGCTTTTTGCATTTAGGCCGATGATGTGCTGCTCTGCTCCTCAGTCTGCAGTCCTGCAGCCGTCGAGCGTTTTAGTCTGGGTTAATAATTAAACGTGGAGAGAAAGTCTCGTGTAAAAACAAACAAAGCTGAGCATCGTCTTTGTGGTTAATCTGCTCAGGTTTGAAAAGTTTCATGTTTGACTGAAATCTCTGCTGTTTTTTACTCTACTTTTTTATTTAAAGTAAATGATTTGGTGTTTAAATTCTGAACCTTTCTTTGATTCCTGCTTTTAAAAAACGGCAGCTCATAGAAACCTTTATCCCAGAGTGCTGCCGTGTTTCCAGGTTCAGGTTCTCTGCGGTTTGTCAGCCTCTGCGGTCACAGCACAGGCTGACAAACAGCTCTAAGTTGGGAAGCAGCTCGCTGGTTTCACTGTAAAACGATCTCCGAGTCTCCCACAATTCCACAGAGGTCTCTCTGTTATTGGGCATCAATTCAGCGCCGTGTTTAAGGCCGTCCCCCGAGGACAGACGGACTGACAGCAGGGAAACCAGCGCTCTCACGGTCAGGTGACCCCGGAGCCTTTCATTTCCTCGGGCTCAGTTTGCACTGCTTAAGTTTAAAGAATAAAAAAGCTGCATTAAACCCGTCAGTGAAAGAAGCAGCTTAAGCTGGTTTAAAGTGCAGCTCAGTGTGTGCTCTCGATCAGACCTGTTAGTCTCCTCAGTTTAACAGGTTCATTCACAGAAGTCTGGAAACTAAATACTCAGTGACGTGACCTCGATTACTTCTGGCTGTTAAATAAATAAATAAACCAGCTTCTCCTGGTGTGTGTGTTTGTTTCCACTAACCTCTGCCCACCAAAGCCACCAGAGAAGTCTTTGAAGAGTCCTGAAGGTAAATATTTGGTGTTTGGAGCATAACTGTCAGGAAAAAGTGTTTTAAAACCATTTTTGAGACATAATCAGAAACTTTTAAAAGAATTTTCCCTGAAAATCTGACTGTGCACATGCTGTTTATATCCCGGGACCAATGAAATTAAAGTTGCTGCGTAGTGTGTGCTGTATGTTACAGCCTCTAGGGGGCGCTGGCTGGGAAAACAAAAGCAGACTTGACATTGAGCGTCATCTCTGTTTTTTATTTCTCGTCATTTGTCTCCATATTTCATCGTTTAATCCTCTAGCCTGCTCATGGTGACCTCCACCTCCCTGTAATCCAACTTTCTATCTGTGCCTGTATTTGTTTAAATCTACTCTTTGTGCAGCATCTGGTCTCTGCAGGAGGAGCTGCAGCATGCTGCACAGTGATGCAGGGCGCCGTTAAAATGTTATGAAGGAACGGTCAGTAAATGTTATTCAGGTTAATAGAAAAAGTGAGTATGCTCATAAAACAGATACAACAGCATGTAGTTAAATCTGCCATTAAACGAATGCATTAACTAACAACTTATAATGAATCTGTTAAAAACAGTCGTCATGTTCCTCAGTCACACTGGAATACCTCAGTCTCTCTCAGAGGAAAGAAAGCTGGATTTTTATCAGCTGAGCTAAACAGTCGAGTGACGGCGTTCCACGGACGGTGAAAAACTCCTGGGTGGATCCGTCGCGTTTCTACAAACGGTGTTAGAAACACGCCGGGCGGCTGCTGTGGGCGGAGTTTAAATGTAGTGATTTCATGTTTGTGACAGCTGCTGTAGCTTGTAGCTACGCATGCACTTGAATTAGGAAGAGACTGGTGGAAGTTTTATCCTCCAACTTTAATTTCTCTCATTTCCAGCTCAATTCTTGAACTTGAGCTTTGCATGATTTTTTCCCGCTAAGAATAATCCTTCTTTGTCTCAGTTCATTCCTCCTCCGACTGAAACAAGCTCCATCTGCTCCACTCTGTGTGAGAGGAGGTGCACACACAGTGAGACTGGGAGATTATTTCACTCATCAATAACTTCTGTGCATTGATCTGTTATCTTGTAACGATGTATCTACCCCGGTGTTGATGCCGGTGTGTGTGGTGGTCGCGTCCTGGTGGTTTAGAAACAAAACGCTGCAGCTTCGTCCCTCTGGCGTCCTCGCTGTTTGTTGTGGTTTCCTCACATCCTTTCTGATAGTTCCCAAGAATTACTGAGCAGGCCAATCACAGGCGCTGCGTTGAGACGACGTGTAGTTATTCTTCCAGGGAGGTGTCGTCTGCGGCTAACGACGTGTCCGCAGCGTAGATTTATCACAGAGTGTCAATCGCACACTTATGACTTTAACTGTGGGGCTCAGAATCAGCAGATATCCAAAGGTAAAGTGTCTGAGCTGAGCTTAAAGTCACTAAGTGCCAAAGGTGTCACTGGTGAAACAGTCGGTGGGCTTCACCCTGTGGGGTCATGAGTGTGGGAGCCTGATGGGATCCAGCTGCTGCTGAGACTTTTCGGGGCCAGGATGCTGCAGACGTTCACACAGTTGTGGAAACAAAGAGGCGACTTTGTATTTTTAGTTCTTGCATCAGCTTCTGCGCTGATATCTGAGGCTATTTTCAGTCATCAAAGGCTTTTACGTAAGCTGCAGTCAGTGACAATCACAGCGCTCTGCTTCACTGATGTTGTTCTCAGTCATGTGACCGACCGGCCCATGAAGCACGCCTGATGATAAATGTGATAATTCGGCCCGGTTCAGGGTGAGTCTGCAGGTTAGAGACGTTGCAGCTCCACGTGGCACTGCTGGTAGCCATGGTAGAGGCTTTTATTGTGAAAGAGCAGAGCACAGGAAGCCTCTGAGTGCTCAGAAAGAACGTAGTTTAGTTTGGACTGTTACAAAGCAGATAACACCATCATTAAAGGCTGCAGAGAGCCGAGAGGCTGAGAAAACAGTGGGCAGGTTGAAAGAATAAAAGTTTAGATGTCTGTGAAAAGCAGTCGTGTTTCTTTATGTGCTGGGAAAGCAGGGAAAGGTGTGTGGGGGTGGGTCAGGATGCAGGTGGGTTGCAGTGGGTGAGATGGCGAGCAGAGCTGGAAGTTTGACGGTGATCCGCTGCCTGTCGACAGGCGACGGTCTGCAGAGGTGGAGCCGGAGCAGCTTTTCTTTGATTGGTTTGGATTGTAAATGTGGACCCAATGAAAGTTTCCACTGGGTGTAAAAGTAGGAGACTTTATGGCGGAGCTGCTTTTTGTTTTATTTATAGCTCTCGATGTGCCAAAGCTCCAAAATAGAGGCTGTAAAGCCACCAGGAGCCCGGAGGATGTTTGGGATTCCTCATTTCTCATGGTTCTGCTTCCTCGGATCCATCCAGGCGCTGCACTCCTTTTACATTTTTACCGAGCTCGGTACTTTCTGAGGTCGTTACAAATCTGTGTGGAAAGGGTTAACGGGCAGCGAGACGCCGCTGCGGGCTGACGGCGGGGAGTGCCAGAGATTTAAAGGCCAGTGGTCATCCCGAGGAGCTGTTGAAGTGGTGATCTGACGGTTTAGAGGGAAACATCTGTGCCGGCTGGGCGGTCAGCTGCCACGGCGAGCCAAAGAAAGCCCGCTTATTTTAGATCCGCTCGCTGTGAGCGCGTTTCGGGATATAAAAAAAGCTCGCTGGATGCGGCTGCCAGGGCGAAGCTTTTTATAATAACAGCCTACTGTAAACGTGAACGTGGAGTCATGATATCAATCACACCGTCAGTCGCTGTTAGTCACTCGCTGCAGCAGTTTGACCCGCTGAGCTCAAACCGAGGAGGTCAAAGCGACGTGCTTCAGCTCGTGGCCTCATCAGGAACGTCTGCATATAATAAAACAACCAATCATATCCATCCATACAGTGTGGCAGAAGCATGTAGGGGCTGAGGACAGACCTCCTGCTTGAACACTCACAGAGATGCAGGTGCTTTATTTTGAAAAGCTCTGCTTTAAAACACCTGTCTGATTCTTTCTTTTACTCCTGCTTTAACAGTGAAACGAGTCGCTGTGCAGGAAGATTTCCATCTGAGATTCAGTGTTTTTTGTTTGCTTTATTCTTCATTTCTCTGAATGTGACAGGTGTGTATCAGCAGGTGACTCACCTGTGGAAACCTGATCCTGACCTATAAATGAAAGCGTGAGCAGCATTTTCTTTAAACTGTTTAAAAAGTTTTTAATGGCAGAGGAAAACCTCTAAACATGTCACGTGCTGCACTTTTACTGAACGTTAATGTTGGCCTGATGAAGCCGTTTCCTGTGTCGCCTCCGCCTCGAACAAAACTGGTGGTCGTGACCCCGACGAGTGTCAGGTCGGTGTTTGTCCTGCACTCTGACCTCCCTCTGCCTGCTCTGTGAGCTCTGAGCTCAGCGAATTAGATTTTTAAGTGAAGAAATACTCAAATCTAAAATGTTTTACGAGACAGGAACCTTCACTTCTTATCAAAGCTTTTATTGTGAAAAATTAGCAGAAGCTTGTAATGGAAACTGATCAGATTTCAGCTTTATTCTGATTAAATAAAATATATTTCTACTCTAATTACACCTGCGACCTGTGGCAGGGAGAGCAAAGGACGTACCAGCTGTTAGACAGGAAATAACAAAATAGACAGAGCCTTCAAAATAAGAGCGTGGGAGGAGTCTACCAGTTAAAGATAAATAAAATAAATGAAGCTGAAAACGACTCCATTACCAATCGCCTGTCTCTCTGTGTCCTCGCAGATATCCAGGAGTTTTACGAAGTGACCTTATTGGACAGTCAGAGATGGGTGGAGTCTTCCAAGGGGGCGGACCCCATGGCGCCTGTCAACCTATGGGACTTCTCCAGCCTTCAAAGTACAACGGTGACCTCGGACACGCTGCCCAGCCTTAGCACCAGCATCGAGGTAAGAACTCCAGCTGCTGACAGCTGCCGCTCCGCCCGTCAGGACAGGAAGTGCCACCAACACTCGGGTTCTTTTTCCTGCTTCCTGCTGCTCTGTAGCAGAGACGCTGACCGTTGGTTAAAAATAGAAAACGGTAAAAATAGATCAAACCTTTCAGACTGCGCAGGATGAAAAATGAAGCTGCGTTTGATTTGCAAAGCAGCTCGATGGACAAACTGACGCCATCTGCTCCCCGCTCGCACTAAACGAGGAAAAGCAGGATTCCCGCCAGCGCCGGCTCCTCGACGGGTACAAACGGGTCGAACTCCTGGTCACAGCGTGTTTGGTTTGATTAGTTTGGGCTGATGAGCAACTCGTTTCACTGCAGCAATAATATTTCTGCTTAGAGCCTCATTAAGTGTCAGTTTTCTTCCTTCAAAAGAAAATTCACAAAAACTGTGATGAGACTATTTTATCCAGAACGTTAAAATTACAGGAGATGAAATACATTTTTTCTGATTTCCAAAACCCTGAAATGACTGAAACACATAAATGCATCTTTAGCTCGTGCTACGCTGAGCGGTTGTGGTCGGTCGTCTCCTAAAGGCCAAGAAAACCCTCCGTCAGTGTGTGGATGCCATCTGTTATCACTCCTCCTGCTCTTATTTTGAAACAAGAGCTGGATCTTCCTGTCTTGTTTACCAGTTACAGCAGCCATGTCTTGGTATTTCCTGGCAGTGACAGAAACAGTCATCACTCATAAATGAGAGATTTAAAAATAGAGAATGACACGTTGGTATTTCGTTCGTAACTGGAGAAGCCAAAATGAAACCTTCTTTTCTTTCCTGTTTACTTTTCTGGGCTTTTTTTAAATATAGACGTAACCACGGTGATGTCACCCTTTGGTTTTGTCCTCAGTCTTAGCAGTTTGGCTGCCACCATGTTGGGTTTTTGGAGCCAGTAGTGAACATGTAGGTAGTTAAATGCTCAGTTACCTGGCAATGCTAGCAAGCTTGCATTCAGAGACATGGAGTGGTGCTAATTAATGCTAATTAATGCTAACATCCAATTTAAATTGTTACATTTCATTAAATCTGGAGCTCAGACTTCTTGGACGGTCTGTTAGTGCCGTAACCTCACTGCTGGTCAGATGATGTCATTAAAACAGTCCAGAATACCAGCTCAAGCTTGGAGCCAGCTAGCAGCTACAACCACCTGTGTCACCATTCACCTGTCGAAGAGGCCACGCCCCTCAAACTACAAACTGTAAACCCTTAAACGGCTCTGGAGACCAAAGCGGTTTCTGTATCCAGCTGTGAACTTTTTATTTAAGTATGTGGGAACTCACTCGCTGCCGGAGCCTCCGGTGGACATTGGAGGAACTGCAGGTTTTCTTTTGATCATGAATTAAATGTTAACTTAATTTTTCATGTTTCAAACGAACTTTTAGTAATTATGTTCTGCAGAATTCGTTCGGCAGCACTTTCCTAGTTTGTGCTGTTTTTAACATTTGGCATTTCTTCTTAGCTGCTCTCACATGTTAAATAAAAACGTGTAATCACAGCGCCATCTGGTGGTACAAATTGCTATTGAACAAAATGAAAGTCGATTCAGCCTGAGCTGATTTCTGTTTCACGCTGTGCACAGGTGTGTTGGACATAAATCTGGAGCGTCGTTTCTTCACCTTGAGTTTAAATGATGTTAAAACAGAAACTCTCCACCAAAGTGCTTTTAAATGTTTGACTGATTTTCAGCCATGAGAGCAACTGTTCAGTTTCTCTCTGGTGTACGTGACCGTGCGCGTCCGCAGCAGCTTTGAGCTAAAAGACGACGTTTGTGTTGGAGGACACGATGGCGTCAGATGTCCTTCACTAGTCCACAGGACGGTGATGATGAAGATTTAGATCAGCAGCCTGAGGAAGAACAAACTTCATGAGTTGTGCAGTTAAAGCGAGGAAAGTGAAAATGAGACGGGTGATGTTTCCGTCTGGAACGACAGTCACATGTGTGAGCGCTCGTGGAGGTTCACTCCCCTGCCGAGGTGGAGATCATCCAAAGTTGTTAAAGGCGGAGCTGCTGGTTTCATCCTGTGTGTGTGTGTGTGTGTGTGTGTGTGTGTGTGTGTGCGTGTGCGTTTGTGTGCGCGTGTGTGTGTATACGTTCCACTCGCTGAGCTCGTGTTTAACCTCAGGTGTGTTTTTGTGCTTCTGACTTCCTGATGACATGTTTGAGGGGCCTGAAGGAGCAGGTGTGTGCGTGTGTGTGAGAAGGGAAAGCAAAAACCAACTGTTTCCCTGATTTTTATCTAAACTGTCATCAGTTACACTTCATCACCATCTGGCAGTTTGTTTACGTCAATAATTTATTGATTGTTTGGTTATAAAACGACCAGAAAACATTAAAACTGATCCCTCGTTAGTCCCCGAATCAAAGCAAATGCATTAACATTAAACTGCCGTAGTCGAAAATCCAAACGACGTTCAGTTTCAGGGAAAAACAAACGATTGTTGTTGTCTGATGTTTTTAAACACGCATCTCAACAAGAAAACAAACAGAAATAATGTTGAACATCAAACTGGTATTGATTGGAAATCCACAGATTTCAGTTACTTTCTATAATATAAGAAGAACAAATTTCCTCCAGTTTCCAGTTTTGTGCTGATCTGACGTTTGTGAGGACGTTTAAACTTCTCACTTGAAAAACAATCCGAGGTCAACGACGCTGAGATTTTACTGGATTTTCACTCATTGATCAGTTTATTATTGGAGTTATTTTACCTGCAGAATGAATCTGTGATACTTTTCTATTCAAACGTGTGTGCAGACCTGAGCACAGCTGCTCAACCCTCAAACTACAACTTGGTTTATTCCAGATGTTGTGAAGTTCCAGAGTCGATGCAGCACATCAGCAGTCTGTAACAAACATCAGAGCAGTTCGATAAAATGTAACAGAACAGACGATAAAATGACGCAAAACCAAATCAAACGGGACAAAAAGTCAAATAAAATAAAGACTCGCTGAAAGTAGAAAAAGTGACTCTG
The DNA here is from genome assembly GCF_056152115.1 of Neolamprologus brichardi. NCBI lineage: Eukaryota > Metazoa > Chordata > Actinopteri > Cichliformes > Cichlidae > Neolamprologus > Neolamprologus brichardi. The sequence goes on along the minus strand of NC_142121.1, from coordinate 1,494,142 downwards.
CAGGTAAAACGGGAAAAAAGACAGAATGAAAGTGGTGACTCTGATGTTTTAGTTTTCTGACGTCTTATAATTTGAAACAATCGATTGATTATTGGTAAAAGTGAGAGATTAATGTAGCGATCTCCATCAGTCTGCACGCTTTTAAAGTTATTTTCAGTAAAGTTTCTGTTTTCTCTTCCTGAAAATCGAGAGCAGAGGCGGCAGGTTGTTTGTTTGGTGCTTTAAATCCTGAGACCTCAGTGTTTGAGCTTCTGTCTGCGGCACAAACACGTCTCCAAGATGTGATTTGCGACGTCGTGGTGAACGCCAACATGTGAAACGTGAAAGCCGGCGATTCTGTTAGTGAAAACGGAGCAATCTGCCTCCTCTGCTTCGTTCATTCGCTCTAATCCCGTGTTTTCATAATAGATGGGATCAGCCTGAAATTGGAGTATAATCCAGAAAATGTTATTTTGTCTTTGTATGAGATTGTTTTTTTGGGAGGGGGTTAAAGCTGAAGTTTGCAGAGGTTGCCGTGGCAAACAGCTGGAGTCTGTAATGCATCATTATTCCCGTGCTGTGCGCTCGGGCAGGTGGACGGAGACGCTCATCCGCTCGCGGCTGGCCTGAGGTTAGCGTTCGGGGTTGCGTGGCAGCTGATGCACGCTCAGGATTTACTCTGACGCTCGCCATGTGAGTGAGCGGCACATCCAGGTTAAGTGGAGGTCACGGTTCTCATCTGATGGAGCTGGCGAACCGTTTGTTTCCTGAGTGAGGCATCGGGCTTCTCGCTTCACCTTCTTGTCTGTTTGTTGTCTGAGGAGCTTTTCCAGAGCCCGACTGAGCTCGTTCATCCTGGTTTTTCAGTCCTGTGCTCTCAGCTGTCCAGGACCCGGGTTTGGGTCACATGGGTGTAAAGGTGAGCTGGTTGTTTGACCAGGCGATCAGTACTCCATCTGTATCCTCTGGAGCCAATAAGCTGGCTCCTTATTTGAACGACGTGCAGTCGGCCATAATGACCCCGGGAGTTCTCTGCCAGCCACCATAACACGCTGCTGCAGCTGGTTGGGTTTCAGCTCTTTGCAGATGCATGAACGGAGGCAAACGTGCGTCAGTGTGACATATTTCACCTGATGATCAACGATGGAGGGACGTACGCATCGTGTTTAGATCAGAAACCTGACGTTGGCTGAGATGTTTGAACCTGCTGTGTTGTTGATTGAATGCTTTTCTTCTTCTTTCCTCTTTTTCCCGACTGTAAACGCTCATGCTCCCCCGTAGGACTCCCCCCTCCTAAACGAAATCCTCCACACGTTGGCGCAGGCCAAGCGCCCGCCTGGCCGTGACGGACAAGTAAGTACTGCCTGCTGTTGGTGGGAGGGGCTGTCGGTGTCGTCCACCTTCGCCGCATGTCCCATCCAGTCCTCGTGTGCTTTTTTTGGGCCATCGGAGGGGTGGGGTCAGGGGTCAGGTTCGCCCAGACGGCCTCAACGTGTCGCTTTGAGTCGTTCTGATCTGAGTTTGGATGAAAGTGAAACCAGAGCTGAAGTCTGAGGATTGTTTTCAACACTGATCAATAAAACAAACTCCTCTCACCGAGGCGCCGCGGCGTCATGGTCGGCGTGTGAGCTTCGTCCTGACCTGAAGCTCCTTCAGTGTTCATCCTCCATCTTCACGTCTGGTCTCAGAGTTTAAATATTTCTGTCAGCAGGAACGCGGCGGCACGTCGAGGCTGTCTGTGCTGTGTTCAGGGGTCGTGGGTTCATCGTGCTTCATTCGTTTTGGTTCATGTTGTCGGGTCTGAACGGTACACCTCCGGTCCTCAGAGCTGCACACACACACACACACACACACACACACACACACACACACACACACACACACACACACACAGCTGTCACTGATGTGGGAAAAACTTTATTAACTGATTTACACGAACGAGTCTTCAGTCATTCAGAGTTTACACATCGAATCAGGTTTGACGAGCTTTTCTTTTCACGCCGTGACCATAAATGGAAAACGATCAAAAATAAAAATGACGCCATGTTTCACATGAAAATATCACAGCTAGCTAATAAATGCATGTGAGCTGTTATTCTGCAGTTACATGAGCTTTGAGAACAGTTGGTGCTTCACTTTACTGCAACAACAAACCTAAAATGTAACCAGTGTTTCCACAAGAAGCTGTGAATCAAAGTTGGATTAAAGTGATATTAAAATCATTTAAAGTGTTAAACGTGGATTAAAACTTTACCCATAGCACAATAGAAACACAGTAGATTTAATAGAGCTGTTCACAGCAGCAGTAAATGTGTTTAAGAACATTTTACTGATACTTTTAATCTCTTTAAATGCAGATTAAAAATTCACTTGAAGCTCAGGATACGGTAACAGAAGTTTGTTCGTTAGCGCCGTGCAGGTTTCAGTTCCTGTATTTCAGCTCTGCAGCACAGTTTCATTCACATTCAAGTCCAAATGAATCTTACATTGAAGTGAAACTCTTCGATCAGTTCATGTTTATTGTTTTTGATTGAATTTCACTTCCTTATTTTATCCAAACTGAGCAAACAGACGTTCAAACTTCACTGAATTCATGTCAGCATGTCTCAAATATCAGCTGATAAAAAGCACCTTAGTGTTTGAAATGGGTCAACTTTACATTTTGAGCTGTTAGTGAGAGAGTCCGTTAAACACCGGGTATGACCCTGCAGCCAGGCTGAGCGCCTGACCCCTGAGCCTGCATGTGTGGAGCTTTTATTGTGAAGGAGCCTTGCGAGGCCTCCCCTGGACAGACTGGAGCTGTACTGGCGTTCAGCACCTTCGTGGTGGTGGTTCATGTGGATTTCACTTCAGGTTTCCGTGAGGCTTCGGTCCTGCGCCGCCTCTTCAGGCTCCTGTGTGTCTCGTGCTGCTTTCAAATACCATCCTCATGTGTTTCTCAGTGTTGTACGTTTCTGAGCGCCGCAGCTCGTCCGGGGGACTTTCTGACCTCACATTGCTGTGACCCACTTATGCAAAATCTACCTGCGAAGCTTCGTCCATAAGCAAACATTATTCACCACGAGGCAGCGGCGGCTCAGAGCCTCGGCCGGGAAAGAGTTAATAATTCACACAACATGAAGCTGTGGTCCAACCATCTAACAAGGCTCAGCTCCCTTTGTATCCACATTGTTTCACTGTCGTCAGGCTGCAGGTGGAGAACACCTGCTGACAGGTGAGGCTTCTCAGCTGCAGTGGAAACAGACTGTATAAAACAGATGGACGTAGCGTCGTCACCTGTTTGTTAGTGAAGTCTGTTTTGTGAAGCCTCAAACTTGACACTGAAGGGTACTGTATGCTCATTGATTAATGACTTTCAATCACAAGTTGTTAGCCAATGAGCATCTTGGCTAACAACTTGCATTTAATGACACCTGAAAGCAGCGACTGAGACCATGAACTCATCAGGATCAGATGATCAGGCTCGAGGGTCAGAGGAGGCGCCACCTGCTGGACATTCAGAAGAATGCACCGGCTTCATTTTGCACAGCTTGAAACTGCATCCATCTTTTATCTACAGTCTGTAGTCGGAACCCACAGAACCGCTGCATCATCGCAGGAAGAGGCGGAGACTTGGACACGGACGAACTGTGAGCGCGTCCTGTAAGATGCTCATCGACCAATAAAAAACCTGCTGTGTACCTGGTGAGCAGGTGGTGGACAAGTAGTTTCAGAGGCGCTTTGTGTGACAGTCGATGTGGAATAAAACTCACATCATCTCGACTTTTCCTGAAATGTTTCCACGGTGATGAAGCTGCTCGGGCAGCCGTGCAGAGCGCTCGAATGTCCTCGTGTTCCTCAGAACAACCAGCAAAGCTTTTCACTCTGACTTTAACTGATAACGTTCGTGATGTGTGACGACCACGGCGCTGTGAGCGGTTCGAGATGTCCACACCTGAGGCAGGTGCTGTTTCTCTGCAGGGTTAAACTATTCTTTTCATATTACTGTGAAACAAACAAAAGTCCAGTGCTAAACACAGTTGTGGGTCGCAGCAGCTCAATAAAGGTTTTTAAACTTTTCTGCAGTGAATGATCAGACACGGGTCAAACATGCAGGCGTGCTTCTCGCTGCTGCTGCACGGCAGACGTCAAACTGCTGCAGCTCATCTGATCGATCGCTCTGATGCTCTCAGCTGCTTGGAGAACAAGTACAAAAACACTAATAACTATTTCTCTTCAGGGCAAACGAGCTCATCACTTTAATGTAAAGCCCGGCAAACTGTTCTGTGGAAAACGCCACTCGCATCACTTCCTGTTCTGTGTTAATGTCGAGGTGTGAAACACGCCATATGATGATGATGAGACGCGACGCAGCTACATGACGGATTCATGGAGCTGTGAAAGATCCCCACCTGCCAAACGCCCACGCTGCCCCAGCTCCTCCTCCCCCTGCTCCTGCTGAGAGGGACACTGCTCCTCCTCCTCCACCTCCACGAGCATTTGGCGTTGAGTCATACATGTCATCAGCAGCACTTAGCGTGTTTTCAAACCTCAAGAGGAAAAGCCGAGGCACAGTCTGACTCAGACAAGATGAGTTTGTGGTCTCTTATCGAGTAGGACGTCACAGCGCTTCAGGGACACTTTAAAACACACGTCAGTCTGTAATTCAGTTAGCTGATTGATAGAAAAATTATTCATGAATCCTTTTTATGTAAAAATGTCAGACATACTGCTGTTTCAGCTGTTTTTTTATTTTATTTCAGACTTTGTTTAATGTAGAAAATATCAGGGAATAGTCACATATATCAGTCAGTATTTCACATGATTATTTGAAGAAATAACTGTTTTATTCTATCAAGTTGAAATTTATCTATAATCAAGTCTTTTTAGAGTCATGTTGCACTTGTAATAAAACAGTATTATTCACTGATAAGTAAAAACTCATTTCAGCCCAGATCGTCATCTGCAGATATCATTCATGCCTAAGGAGTGCTCAGAATACCTACGTGCCATTTAGAACCTGCAGGGGAGAAAAATAATAATTGTAATTATTTCAATCACATGACATTTACCTCATATTTGCATCAAAACTGTTTTAGTTTTGGTTAAAAGTACAATACCTGATGTCAAATGTAATTACTGAAAGGTAAAAATACTTGACTCAGTTCAGTTACAGAATAAATTCATATTTTAATTAGTGTAAATTTATAATATGATAAATAATTAAACTACATAATTTAAGCTGCTCCAAAATGTATTATTTAATGTCTTTGTTTATTTTTTTTTAAGTGTTAATAAATACGCTGGTCTGCAATTACGCAATCATTACAGTACAGGTATTTAGTGTTGCATTCAAATACACTCTGAAACTATTTTTCCAGTCAAAACGCGTTTGATTGATCGGTTTAAAGTGAAAACTTGACTGGATAAAATTATATTATTAATTTCTATCTCCTGTAACCTCGCTAACAAACAGTACAAGACTGGTTTTAATAGTCCCGTGTTAATCTCTTAACCTCATAACTTGGAGGGAGTGGGTTTTTCCCAAAGCGCCTGAACGCAGCTTGTGTGTGTGGAGGAGCGGGGTTCGCTGAGCGCTGCTCCTGCTGAGCTCCGGATACGGTATGAAGGAGGACCGGGGGAGGGATGAGGTGGCTCTCCGGTGAGCGCACTCTCTCTCTTGGGTAGATTTATGACCGCAGTCGGTCGGTTTGTGAGTGAATGTGAAGTATTTATGAAGAGTGGCGCCTCGCTGGAGTTCGCTCAGCAGGAAGGACGGACGGAGATGAGATGCTGATGTTCCCGGGCTTCACTCCCGGCTCGGAACGATGGACTGCATTTGTATTGTCACCACTAAGGTAACGCTTGAAGAAAGCTCATAAAATACCGACACATGCACACACTGGAGGGCGAGTTTAGTTAAGAGTGAGTCGGTGTTAAATTCGGCTTTCATTACATCATTCAAACGGCTTTTTAATTAGGTGAAAATTCACTTTTTTTCAAGGGTCCGCGCCTCATTCCCGCCGTTGGTCCCCATTAAAACAGCACCGCTGATGAAGTGGTTAGTATCGATTTGTGACGATACATTTATAAAAGTGAGATTTCTACCAAAAATAGTGCTACCTCCTAATAGGTGGTATGTTGTCATTAATTGTGAGTCGATGGTCAATTCGGCTAGTATATTATAATAAAGACGACTTTTTATTCAGTAAAAAACTTACTTTTCTGAAGGGTTCGCGCCTCATTCCAGCCTGTTATACCCATTAAAGCAGCATCGCTAATGAACGGAGGTTGGTAACCGGTTTTGATGATATGAAGCGATGATTGTAGGGAAAGTAAAACCATTCATTTTACTGTATCATTGCCGAATTGAAGAAAAGTTGATGGACAAATACAGCCCCAAGCCTTTTATTCTTACTCATCGGTTTCTTTTCTAAAAAATAAGGATTAGAAATAAATTTGACTTTTCCTAATGCGAGTTTGGCGTGACATTTTCTTTGCTCTTTATCTTATTGTATGGTCTTTACCTTACAATATAACACACATTAAGTTGTTGTGATTTGAGGCTATATGGATTAAATTTCATTGAAATTTTCACGCCTTTGGTTTATTAAGCTTCTTCTCTTTTTAAAGTCATACTTATTTTTGGGTCGGTTTATGATTCAGTTCAATCCATTTATCGATTACTGATCAGGATAGTTACCAGCTGACTGTTTTAACTTTATGCTGGCAGTGTGTGGTGTCTGACTTTGAACTGAACAAAGGCTTCTTGGTGTTTTTAGAGCTGTGAATGAAATTTGAAAGCATCCGGAACATATTGACCTTTTGATTGTTCATTTTTATCACATTATTAACATGTAAAGATGTGACAGAGCTTATAATGCTGTGTGTGATCTGCTCTCTGCTTCCTGTGGCGTCACTGTAGCTGCTGAACGAGACAGAGCTGATTTTTGCGCTTTCACGTTTTTGTTCACACCAGTTGGAAGTCTGGAGCCGTCACCTTACTGAAGCTATTTTGAGCTCTTTGTGTTCCTGGACCGTTTGTAAGTTGTAGTTTCGTAGGTCAGGGAAAGATTGATAACTGAACATTGTCTGTTGAGATCCATGGAGCGTTTTAAATTAATTATGAGAGTTTTAGGTGATAAATGTCGACCTGTGTCCTTGAGCATCCTGGTCAACCTGAAGAATCCCAGGTTTATGTGTTACTCCGTGATGCACTTTCTCTTTGTGTCATAGTGTTTGGTTGTTTTATTGGGTTTATAAAAGCTACCAGGGCAAATGCACTTATTCAGTTATTTATTGGTACTTTCAAACTGTAAAAAACATGATGTTGTTCTAAACAACAAGCATGAGTTTAAAAACCAAACGCGAACCATGACGTTCAATAACAGAACATATCGCTGCATGTATCTGGTTATGACGACGACTTCTCAACCTGTCGTGTGATTTAAGGTTTGGGTGGCTCGCAGCATGGTGGCGGTGTTTCCTGAAGTTCAGATTTGGCTTTTTGAGGCACTGTCAGACTTCAGCCAGTCGCCATCTTTGCGCGCTGAAGTTGCTGCTCCTATCCTTCTTTCGCCATCTTATCAATGCTGTGATTGCAGCCATTCCCCAACTCTCTCTGAATGGGACTCATGGCCTTTGATCAGTGGGCTTTGGTCAGTGGTTGTTATCAATGGTCATGAGAATTTGCATAATTATGATTAAGGAACTGACCTTCCAGCCCATTGTTCCTTCAGTGGGCTGGTTTCAGTCATGATGCAAATGTACTGTTTATAAGATTGAAACCTGCAGTCAGCTGAGACTGAAGAAGTCACTTGGATGAGTGACGAAACGTTTCTCCCAGAAAACGCTACGTCCAGATGAACAGAATCAACTTTTGGAGATTTATTTTCCTGGATGATTGAGAATGCATCAAGACGGTCTAATAGGGGTTTTAAAATATCTGCTGTAAAGGTGACAGAGGACAGAGAGATGTTGTAGAGATGAGAAAGACGCCTCTAAAACCAACGATGGAGCAGAAATGAAAGCAATAAAACAGAAGCTGAAGTTAGAACAGGAGGCCGGTGTCCATGTTCTGTCTGTGGGAAGCGTTAAAGGAGCAACTTTGTTCTGAAAGATGAGTTTCAGTCTCTTAAATCTGTTTGCTGGGCTGAATCGTTAGTGGCTGTATGTAAACAAGGCGGCGTCTCCAGCTGGTCTGGGATCAGTGTCCCTGCAGGCCCTCATCTCTTCTCTGAAATCCCATTTCTGTGATCCGTGTCTCTCTGATCTGAACCCCCGCTGCCTCGTCCTTAAAACTCCCTCCGTGTGACATTAAACTTAAAGGACGTTTTTCTCCCTGCACCCGCTGAGCACTCATGAAGAGGCCTCAGTGGATTTGAACCAGCAACCTCCGTGTTCCTGTTTGTTTCAGGCGTCTCCTCCCCGCACAGGAAAGGTGTCAGAGCCTCAGGTGTGTGTTTGTAGGGCAGCGCCTCGGCGTTGGCGCTATTTTCAGCTCCTTATTAGCGACGAGCTGCAGCTCGGTGATTCAGCAGGACAAAGCACAGTCGGCTCGGTCTAAATACAGGAACACCAACAGATCAGCACTCGAGGAACACCTGAGGACACGGTTACAGGACGCACGCTGCCCGGGTGACTAAATATGTTACGTAAGAACCAAAACCAGCGTTCACAGTTTGAATGAAGGTGAAAATTATCCACAGAGACCAAAACTGATGTAGGTTCAGCCTGTAAACATTTCAACGTAGGAGCTGAGTCACTGCTGCAGCCTCCGATTGGAGGTCGGTGCTCGGATCAGAACCGGGCCGGGAGTTCAGGTCCTGGTGGCTCATCTCTGATAGGAAGTTTGCTGGTTTCAGGCAGTTGTGTTTTTAGATGTTTCACGTGGACCTGTTGTTGCTCCTGGCCCCTCTTAGAGCTGCTTTGCATGATCCACAATTCAAAACAATCCTTCTTTGTCTTCCTCCAGGCCTCGATGCAGCCCCTCAGTTCATCCAGCCTGATTAGCTTTGATTAGGTTTGAACACCTAGTGGGAGTGGTGGCTGTATCCCCTCTCTGTGACATCATTCAGATCCGAGAGTAGAAAAAAACCTGATAAACTGAGAGTTTTAGAGCAGTCTGACGCCTGATCATTGGAACACAACGTATATGACAGGAAATGAGGAAAATAAAAACATCTTTTTTGTTTAAAAAGAGATACAAAAAATGACAAATTGTTTGATGTGTGTAAAATCTCTCTGCTGTGTTTCTCGCCACGCTGAAACCAGCAGTGCAGGCACTCTCACGCAGATTCAGACACTTCCTGTCAAAAGTCTATTTATGTCGACGTCCTCAACCCCCGGAGCGAAAACTCAAGCACGAGATGATGTTTAATTTAATTATGACTCTGTGACAGGACGCGGCGTTTCAGCGTCTCCGTTACGGTGCAGTCATGTCCAGTTGCTCTCCATTTCCTTGCTGAGGAGTCTGTGCGTCCTCACAGCTCTGAACCTGTAACGAGTGTGTGGGTGGGAAAGAAGTTATCCAATCACAAAGCAGCTCGTTACTGTGGGTTTAAACATGGAGTCGTCCTCACAAACAGAAACATTCACAGAGCCGCAGTCTGCTGCAGCCGGAGGTCGGAGGTCAAATCGGCCGTCTGCACTCCTTCCAGAAAACAACCGCAGCAGCAGGGGCTGATGGGAAGGCTGATCGGCCGCTACCTGCAGAGAAGCATAATGAGCTCGTGCTGTCGGACTGTCGATGCTTCGATCAGCAGCTCGCCGCTGCGCCTGGAAACAGCCGCCTGAATTATTGATGATGGTTACGGGCAGAGCGAGGAGAGTGAACCTGCGAGCACGAAGAGTCAGAAACATGAATCATTCCTAGATTTGACTTTGGTTTATCTGTTGGTCGTGACCTTTGTTTTTACCTGCGTTCAATTTAAAATATTTTAATTTACTTTAATTTAAAAGCTTTTTATGACCTCGATGGCATTTTTTTATTTACGTTTACTCGACAATTTTCTCTGATATATACTTAATGCTTAATAAATGTCGTCAATAACATTCATACTTTTAAAGTTTGCATTTTGTATATCTGGTATTGTTTTATATGTAAGTTCTTTTAAAGTATAATTTAATTTTAATACTGTCTTAAGTACTTTGAGCCCGTATTGCAGTACTTCATGGCCCAGAGATGAACACCTGCATTAAAGCTATTAGTGATGATTATGTGCATAAACGACATCCCGAGCTGCTCGGAAACACTAAACCTTCTGACCCCAAACCTTTATCGGTAAAGCCGGTCACATGACTCTCTGCGGTCACATCTGTCGCACGGTCGTGAGATGCGGTTTATTTTCTCTTTGCTGTAGTTTGACAGAACAGATGTGCTGATGTTCAAGCGATGCCTGGAGGAGGAAACAAACCCTCGATGAAAGCCCTGCGACAGACTGGCGACCTGTCCAGGGTGTACCCCGCCTCTCGCCCTATGACAGCTGGGATAGGCTCCAGCGCCGCCCGCGACCCTGGAAAGGATAAGCGGAAGCGAATGGATGGATGGATAAAGTTGAGGAGTTGTAAAGTGTTTTGTCTAATGTCAATTATATCGTCAGTTATATCGTTATCGCAAATTTTCAAATGTATATCGTGATACATGTTTTTGGTCACATCGCCCTGCTCTACTGGTTTCACCTGTTCTCTAAGCTGGTGGTGTTAACCCAGCAGATAAACCGCGCGACACGTCGTGTCGAGTCCAGCTGTGACGGTCGAAGCTCGGCACAGGAAGCTCAACAATTATCTCTGCCCTCACTGTAACGGCGCTCCTGCTGTGAGTGACGTCGAGGCGCCGTGAGGAATTTTTAATGGCTGTGTTTGCACTGCAAGAGGCTGATGGGCCCTGAAGGAGGACACTAGCCGAGAGGAGCAGCCATGCAGTTTAATAAGACACTCACACATGCGCGCACACACACGCACGCAAACACGCACGCAAACACGCACGCACACTCAGCAATCTGCCAGCAGTCTGCAGGGAGGTGAGGAGAACAGAAGGAGAGGTTGGAGAGGAGGAGGAACAGAGAGGATGCTGGGAAGCGTGGGCAGGGCGCTGAGATGAAAACAGAGAGGCAGAAGACTGGCTCTCACTTCTGTTTGCTTTCTGTGTGCTGTGACCCTTGACCTCTGCTGATGATGCCCTAATCGCGTGGCACCACTGGGAGTTAAATTGGCAGGTTTCTTAAGAAGCTTCTCTGTGAGTGAGTGGAAGGTTCACACTGACGCTGTTTAATAAACGAATCTTCAGGTCAACATTTTAATTTGTCTGTTGTTTCAGTCTGTGGCTGAACACCTGCAGAGCACCTGGCCTGATTCAGGACTGTGTCCAAACCTAAAAACAGCAACACATTTATCGTAAAACTTCAAATATAAGGTGCTTTTTAAGAAAATGTGTAGCTTTCATTCTGTTACTGTTACACACTGGAGCTGATGCCTCACGCCTCCTTCATGCACCATGATAACAAACTGCTGCAGGGGGTTGAATTGTTTTGAAAGGCGTCTGGTAACACAGGTGTGTGTTGGCTGTTTGAGTCAGTTTCTTTTGTTGCTGTTTAACTGATCAACTTTCTGTGTGCTGACTCTAAAAACGTCTGTTGTTTTGTGTAAAATCAGACTGTATATAACATTTGTTATGTTTAGTTGTTTATGAATCCTTGATGAAGATGATATGACAATGCCTGAAAATAATTTGTTTTATTGGCAGTTACCAGTGTTGGTGAAGTTACTTGAAAAAAGTAATCAGTAACTAATTACTGATTACTTCCCCAAAAAACTAATCCCATTACTTTACTGATTACTTATTTTCAAAAGTAATTCGTTACTTAGTTACTTAGTTACTTTTTAAAAACACGATTTACAACCTGAATAGGTGATAAAGTGATAGATCTTTCAGCCCAATTCTACTTTTTCTGCATAATCCATCATACAAAATGTAATCAAATGGAAAAGTCTCTTTTTAAAACTTGTTTTATTAGTTTTAATCTTTTAACTTTATGCATCAAGCAAACATTTAATTATCTGCAACATTCTCTGACTGGAAGAAATTAGTTTAACATTTAAACCTATTTTCTGCACATTCCAGCACATAAAATAAAATATTTTGTGTGTTTACACTCAGTCTTTCAAATAGATGCAAGTAAAACACAGCAGAAAATAAATAAAGTCACAGACTAGCGGTCCTGTTGCTCTATTTTCACCTGTAAAGCAGGAGTGGGGTAGGCGGAGGTTTACCCTGGTGCAGGTGTGCAGCGGTCAGTGGAAGAATCCACGAGTTTCTCTGAGTTTCCCATTACGTCGTAGCTACTCGGTGCTTGTTTGGAAGTTTAGGGGTTTTTTCGCTGTAAAAAGAAGTTTTCTTCCCACGCACAACGGACACTAATGTTTTTGTCACTTTTTATGGAATCAAACTCAAAGTAAGGTCAGTACTTCCACGCTTTAAACGCTGCACGCTCATACTCTCTCTGCACTCGATATATGATCCATTGTTGATCTGCACACAGCTGTTGTCACGAACGTCGCACTCGCTTACGTCACTGTCATGAGACATTCTCGCAAAAAATCACGGTTTTAGTAACGCAGTAACGCAGCGTTCCTACGGGAACGTAACGGTAATCTAATTACCGTTTTTGCGATAGTAATCCCTTACTTGTTACTTGAAAAAAGTAATCGGATTACGTCTCTGGCAGTTACTCGTTTTATGCTCTGCTCGACTCGGATCAGCCGATTGTTGTTTGTGACGTTGCTGACAGGGACGTTGCCCCCTGGTGGACAAACTCACAGCATTGGACTGGGAAAGGTGAAAGCTAGCCACCTGTCAGTGCTGCAGGGCAGGTGGACCAAAAGTCATGAGCTTGACTGGGATCACAGCAACAAGGTGTTTGTTTTGGTTTAACCACACCACCCCTGACACCACCCGCTGGGCTGAGCACCCAGATTCACCTCATCCTGCCAGATGTTGTTCAGGTTGTTTGTTTCAGACGTGACCTCTGCTGGTTGTGTTACTCCGGGTATCAGTGCTGACTCTACCCTCTGTCACCAAAGACAGAAGCTGGGCATTTGTGGATTTTCAGTTTAAATTCTCACTTGGTTCGTGCTATCCACCCACCATAACACTGAGTGCTAGCAGCCGCGGTGGAGCATCAACTCAGTCGTTGACACATAGCGATGAGTGATGTCGCCTGCTTTGAATAGTGGACATAAGGTGATATCAGCTATCTGCTAAAAAGTCATTCATTCACATAACGAGACAAAAAGGCTGCAACAGCATCAGATTTTATTTTAAAAATCTATTTTTGTCAGTTTTTCTGTTCCTGTGTGAAACTTTTGATGTTTTCTCTCTGATGAACAGACGGAAGTCAAACAGATGATAAACACCCGTCATTAACTGTGACGTTTGTGGGTCGCTGTCATCCACGTCTTTTATCACTTTGATGGAAATAATCTCTATTCTCCTAATTTATTCTCACGAGTCTGCGGCAGTTTCTCTGGATCTTTGTGTTTCTCTGCTTCTCCTCGTCTCCGTCGTGTTGAAGTCTTCATTAGGCTGTGGTTAAACATGCTGTTATTGTACTTAAGAGCTTGATGCTTTACTCTGCAGGCATTTTTACAGCAGAGGAAGATTTCCTCCTCCTCTCTGATCCTCTGCTCCCCCCTGGGCTTCCCCCCTCTTTCCCCCTCTTTCCCCCTCTCCCTCCATTTGTATGCATGCTGATGGAGAATCTCTGTGGTTTCCCTGCATATTAAACCGAGCTGTCATATCTCTGCTGCGCTGAATAATAGATTTTCCCTCTTTGTGTTTTAGAGAGAGGGAAAGATGAAGGAATAGAGAAGGATGAAAACACAAAAAGAGCAGAAGGAAAAGAAATGTGCAATATGTTAACATGATTCATTTCCATTATTAAACAGATCCTTTTATAGTAGCAAAATCACGGGACAAATGTTGAATTTGCAGAGTAAATGTTTGATTAAAGCCACAGAGCTGCAGCTGTTCCCTTCATAACCACAAGAAAGAAGGAGGAAAACTAATCAAGTAATCGTTTGACTTATTTATGGCTCCAAATGGAAAATTAATCACTTGGTCCAGTGTTTCCAGTGTGAGGTCTTTGATTTGTGTTTGATTTCTGTTATTTGGGCAAAGAAGGACATTTTAAGGATGAGCTAACTTTTAGACCAAAAGAACTAACAGATTAATCAAAAACTCTTCGGCCAAACTTAATTTTTACCAGCTGTGGTTGGTAGACACTGCAAAATCTCTTAATGCTCTCTGCAAATGTATTTTTTCAAATAAATTAAGGAGTGTAAATATAAGAGGGGAGAGAAATGATAGATTTACTTTTACTGTACAGCATTGAAGGAGAATCAATCATAAGAACTAAATATAATACACCGTAAGTAAAGTAAAAGAGCTCTACTTCAGTCTGCTTTTAATATATTTGGAGTTAATGCACTCAATCAGACCTTAGATTTGGACATGTTATAATAAATAAACTTTTGTATGAATAGATTTTTGTTAATGTTGGATCCTGTGCCCCATACACCGCACAGCTGCATGAAAACGGGCTCCGCCGTCATTCAAACAATAAAAACACTAGAACTAAAATAGAAGCACAACTATGTGACATCTTCAGATTTCTTGTTTGATTCATTTTATGCGAAAAAAAATGTTACGTAACAGAAACGTGTTTAGGAAGCTCGGTTTATGTTTGTTTTTTAAATTAAACTGAAGTCAGTTTTACGTATGCAGCACCAAATCATATCAGCAGCCGCCTGAGGCTGCTTTATATACTGTGAGGTAAAGACCTGACCATAATGCTGTTAAAAACATGACATGGACACTATTTTGAGAGACAGCTGTGAGGTTTTTGTTAAATGTCTGTGCCCCATACACCGCACAGTCGCACACTCTGGTTGTATTAACATTTGTTGTCAGTTCTTGGGTTTCCTTTCATTAAAGTGTATTTTTAGGTTGCAGCAGACTGATAAATGCAGGCACTGATGAGCAGAACTTAATGCTGGTAGATAAATTAAATTGTAAGTGCATGACACATTAGTGAAAACATTTGCTCCAAATGGCAGGAAGCAGAGATTCCTTCCTGTGCGGAGCAGGGAGGAGATTTTCGGTGATAAGAGTCCCGCGGGGATCAGAGATCGTGATGTTGGATGGCAGGAGGACCCGAGCTGCAGACTCCGAGGGGAATCACCTCTCAGTGCAGTCTGGTAGTTTATGTCTTTGTTTTCACGCCGCCTCTGACTCTCTCGGTGTTTGTTGCGGCCGCTGTCGGAACAGGAAGTGGCGGCCTTATTGACTCACTCCAGGGCTTTCCCATAGAGAGCAGCTCACAGAGCTCCGGCTTCCTTTGCCTGCACTGCGCTGAAAGATTTTCCAGCTGCCACTTTCTCCTGAAACGTGCTGCGAGCCTCGGCCTCGCTGCGTGTCTGCAGCCCGAGCTGATCTCAGGTCAGACTTCTCCCTACCTGAGTGTCTCCTGCAGCTGTGTGACTTCCTGTGGTCCGTTTAGTCTGCTAATTATGGTCGTTGAGTTAAACGTCAGTTATTATTCAACGAGAATGGATTGGTATCTTCTTTATATTCTTTTGGGTTTGACAGAAAGTGAAACATTAAATGAGGTCACTGCGTGGAAACAGTTTCCTCATGTTTGACAAATGAAACGGTGGACGACTGGCGACGATAATCATGGACTCCTGGGCCGCTACAGCTTTTAAAGCTGTTGGGCAATTATTACAATTATGGTTTTGTCAGTTTCTTTAAGTAACGGTGAGAAATCTGCCCGCTGTGTTCCCGTCCTCCTTAATTTCACTGTGACGTCTTCAGTTGTTGACCTGCACAGTTACAGGAGAAGAATTAAAAGCATTAAAAGCTCTGAGTCTTTACAGTCACGCTTTTAGGTAAAAACTAAACGTTGCAGATCCAGAATACTCTTTATTATAATTATCTGATAATCTGGAGCAGCTGCTGGTTTTGTCTTCACACGGTCCTCTTGACTGTAAACCGATTGAAAGTATTTGGTTTCACAAAAAGACGACGTGGGTGTCTTTAATGCAACTGTCGATGATCTCACTGGGAAGCTAAACATTGGCTTCCTTTTTCAGGAATAAATCCGCTTTAGAAAACTCTTCTGTCTGCGATTGTTTATGCTGATTTACTTTTGTCTCCTCAGGTTTACTCAGATGATTCAGACTTGTTTGACTACAAAGTCTTTGACTCACCACAGCAGACGTTTAGAGTTTAGCGGGTTGGTCATCACGGACCGCTCGCAGGAAACGTCTCATCTGTTCTTATCTGTAAATGATTCCAGTTCATCTTCTTCCTCCTGTGTACTCGGGTTTTGACACACATGAGAAAAATCCGTCTCACTGACGTCCTTGGACCAGGAAGTGTTTCCAGATGTTAGATGTGAACTTCATTATAAAAAGAAGTGTCGCTGTTTGCTTTTTAACATGTTACAGGCATAACTGTTGAACGTGCTTGGAGCTGATTGATCGTCTTTACTGATCAGCTGGATTACAGTGAATAATGCATATGTTTAGATTTGACGGTGTTTGATGTATTTATTGTATTAAATGTTGCTTCGCTGCTTGTTTACCACAAATGGACCTAATCGATTGTTTGATAATTGAGGACATGTGTTTTTAAAGCAGTACTTCTTGCGGCTTTACTGCAATCGAAACTAAAAATAGTTTGGGTTGGCGGCGTTTCATGATCAATATTTATTGGTGCAGTAATGCAGAATAACGCGGCTGTTGTATTACGTGAGTCTGTTCAGTTTGTTCGGCGTTTTGTGTGCACGTGTGACCCGACAGCCAATAACTTCAGGTTGGTTTGCACATCTGTTCTCTGGAGAGAGCTGAGGAGTCTTTATTTTAAAACCTGCCTCTCTCTGCTGCAGCGTGGGAGCACAGAGGATTGTGGGTAGGGAGTGGCGCTGAGCCGCTGCAGATACGACAGGGACGCTAAGATGCGACCTCGAATGGCTCCGACGTCCCCCCCCTCCTCCTCCTCCTCCCTCGCCTCAGGGCGACTCCTCGCCATCTGGGTCGACACAGGCACAAGAAGTCACTGCCAAACTGTCATTTGGGACAAAAACACTCACAGGCAGACGTCTTAGAAACACTGAAAGAGGAGGCGTGGCCTCTGAGGTACAGGTGAGACAGAAAACCTGGATGGTGATCATAGTTTATGAGCGGATGAAACAGTTTGTTGGAGTTTGTCTTGGAGGAATAAGGAGAACACAGGAAGTTATCAAACGTGTGGACTTTTATTTATGAAGGAGCACGTCGGCCCCAACGCCATCAGCTGTCATTGGATGGTTATTGGTCAGCTGATACGTGGGGAGTACGTGTTTTTCATCTATAATCAGTTTGTGTGCTTTCAGTGCATATTAAATTATTAACAGTGTGTTATCTCTGATACACACATCGCTGCTTCTGGGAAATGAAGGATCACGCTGTGCGAAAGCTTTCCATTCAGTTTGGTGCATCAGTGTCTGTTCAGCTGCAGCGCAGGGAAGGAAACTTTGGTGTGGCTGAGCCTGTGCTGCCCCCTGCTGCTCGTTTGTGGCGGTGCTCGTTTCCTGCACATTGATCGGTCTGTTCCAGCCGGTGTTTAAAGTTGGCAGAGACTTTTAAGATTTCAGTCCTGGTTGCTTAGAACCAGCCGCTGCCAGCAGCTCTTATTAATATATTTGGGGGGTTTAATGTTTGTGGTTGAGGACTACGAACAAAAACAGTGAGCACACAGCGCAGGAACGATCTTCTCCTGTTTATTCTCGGGTCGTCTGCTGGCTGAAGATCAGCTGATCGGTGAGGTTTGTCATTTGTTCTGATCTGAGATCTGCTGGAGTCGTGTTTTAGGAGTGTTCAGGTGTTCAGCTCTCCGTTTCTCAGCGTGTTTGACAAAACAAAACCCTCGGCTGCTGTCAGCTGGTCTCCTCTGGACCGTGAGGTCGGCTGGTTTCGTCTTTCTTTGGTGGATTTCGGATGTTTGGGATCTTCAGCAGGTTGTTTGGTTAGCTCGGAGCGTCCTCACTCTGACAGAGGAGCACATCTCTCTGTTTGGATGGTTTCATTCAGCTCTAATTGAGGTCCAGCAGGGGGCGCCACCTCTACAGCTGTTCACCTGACTGTGCAGGTCAGATACAGGAACTGATAAAAAGTTTAATTTACAGATTTTGTTTTTCATGTGGCATGATAAACCATGTGCCTTATGTGATCCCAAAGTCTTAGTCAGACCAGCTGTGTGTGAACAGCTGCAAACACCTGGATCAGACTCTTCTGTAGTTTTGTTCTATTTCAGAGTTTAGCTTCTCTAATCAACATCACCAGTTTTAATGAACTGATGAATGTGCAGACATGTGAAGACCATCTCTGAGTTTAAGGCTTTTGATTGGTCAAAATGAGGATTTATACACATGTGACTTTAATAAGGAGACATTTCACTCATAGTTCCAACAAATCAGTTTTCAAAGAGCTTTGAAAGGTGAAACATCTGCTGCGGCCAGCGATGAGAAGAAAGCCGTGAACCCCACAGCTCGCTGTTGTTTCTGTTTCCTGTTTATTTTTATCGTGTCGAGTGTGCGGCGTCTGCCGTAATGAGAGCTGAAGGAGTGAAGCAGCAGCTGAGATCACAGGTGTGCGGAGGTGAGCTGCTGGATCGGGCTGTAGGTCGCTGGGTTGCACGACTGACCTGAGGTTTGCATGAAACAAACTTTTGTGAGAAACTGGGAAGAATATCTGTGTTTGCAGGTGTGATCGTTACCTGTTTATTTATTTTTACTAAAATGCTTCGAGATAAATTCCTGAAGAAAATACATTTTTATTCCAGCCCAAAGGGAGACAAATGTGCAACTTCAGTAGAACATAGATCAGCTGAAAATGTGTGATATCTGCCACCACTAGTGGGAGCTGTCCTGCAGCAGGTAGGCTGGCCTCATTCAAACAGGCATTCACCTGACTCAGGTGTTGCTGCAGGTTTAATCGGGTCTTTTGTTTCCTGACTGATTTCCAGCTGGATCAGAACATGACACACTTCAGGCTCGTTTGTTTTGCAGGCGTCTAAAATGCCTCCCACTCTTCTGTTTGTTTGTTTGTTTAAAAAAAAGTTAAATTAAAGCAACACTCACGTTATTTTAACACCTGTATTCCAGGAAATTAGCCTAAACCCAGCATGAGCAGCAGCGACGGAGCCTGTTATACTCCTGCTTTCTGTCTGAACTCCCTGAGAGGACTGAGACTACCTGATCCCGCTCACGTGCTCCTGAAACGACCCCGAGTCTCTCTGCAAGCTCCTCGGTGTGGCGGCCGGTCGCCGAGTGGCGTGTAAAAAGCAGCAAGGTCGCTGTCACTACACACGCTCAGTCTGCTCTCCCGTCTCTGAGCATGTGTCGGCTTCTTGTTTGTCCGCACGTGTGCGAGCCTGACTCAGACTTCCATAACAAGGCGCTCAGATGGAAGCTGATTGGTTGAAGTGTCTAAAGTGTAATGAGAGCTGTCTGTGCTCTGTTTAAGGCGTCTGAATCAAGCGCCGTGATTGGTGTCAGTCTTTTTTTTCTTTTTTTTTGAAGGGCAGTAAGTTTGGTGACCTGAGCCCTAAAACTACACTACCCATGATCCTCAGTCGCTGCTAAACCTGGGTCCAGTGTGATGGCAGTAAAGCACAGTTCACCCCGTCTGAAGCCTGAACTTGACGGTTGTTATTACCTATAAAAACATCTTGTGATTATTGAGCTTTTCAGTGGGAAGCGATGTTTCAGTCGAGTTGGACTTAAGAAGCCGGGGTGGGATCGACTGAAGCTGAGGAGCTCCTGCCTCCAGCAGCTCTCTCTGAACAGCTGAAAATAATACAGAGGTCATCGATGAGTAAACAGACTTCTCCTCTGCTGTTTGTGGGGAACCGCTCACTACCCATGATCCTTAGCTGCTGTTGGGGGATTGGGTTTGGATGATGCGCTGCTGGTTTTCAGGTTGCAGGTACTGGGAGCTGTGTCTGTTGTTCTGTAGGTCCGCAGCTGTGGGATAAACAGACAATAAAGTTTTATTTGGATGTTTTGAGTCGTTTCCCAGAAATATTGGAGCTCAAACTGTTGGTGGATTTATTGATTGGACACTAAATGGAAAATATTGTTAAACTAAATGAAAAACAAAATTTGCCGACTCCAGCCTGTAAAATTACAAATGTAAACATTTAAAGCTGATGTCTTTTGTGGTTTCCTGATGGTTCGTAGGCTGAGTGATTGATTTTAGAAATAATCACCAGATTAGTCGTCAATAAGACCGATCGGCTCAGTCTTCTGATGTGAAGCAGCTTCCTCAGAATCTGCTTTAATGGTACAGAGCTCCTTTCTTCTCACTTCTCCTCTTCACCCTGAATGACTAACACACACCGAGGAGGCGAGCGGCAGACAGTGGGTGGACGTGTGTGTCTGAGAGTGTATGTGTGTGTGTGTGTGTGTGCGAGTGTGAGAGACGGAGATAAAGCGGCAGATTTCGGGTGGAGCAGAAGGTACAGAGTGAATCCGACCGACTGTCTTTGTCTTTCTGTGCTGGTTCTTAATTGGAGGGTTACTCTGCAGCACACACACACACACACACACACACACACACACACACACACACACACACACACACACAATGAGATTGGGGGGGTTGTTTATGTTTATGTATTCAGGATTCTCTTCAGTATCAACATATTTTAGAAGAGACCAAGAAAAGGAAGTGACTTAAACAGGAAGCCCCTCAGACGTGCTGCAGTCACAAACATGTCGCTGCTATTACAGGAAAAATAAACGGTTAATAGGAGGCTTAATTGATTACAATCAATCAAGTCAATACTTTGTAGAACCAGCTTTTGCTGCAGTTCCAGCTGCCAGTCTTTTAGGGTCTGTCTCTACCAGCTTTGCACATCTACAGACTGAAATCTTTGCCCATTCTTCTTTGAAACAGCTCCAGCGGTTTGTGAACAGCAGTTTTCAGATCTTGCCACAGATTCTGGATTGGATTTAGATCTGGACTTTGACTGGGCCGTTCTAACACATGGATGTGTTTTGTTTTAAACCATCCCATTGTTGCCCTGGCTTTATGTTCAGGGTCGTTGTCCTGCTGGAAGGTGAACCTCCGCCCCAGTCTCAAGTCTTTTGCAGACTCCAAGAGGTTTTCTTCCAAGACTGCCCTGTATTTGGCTCCATCCATCTTCCCATCAACTCTGACCAGCTTCCCTGTCCCTGCTGAAGAGAAGCCCCCCCAGAGCACGATGCTGCCACCACCATATCTGACAGTGGGGATGGTGTGTTCAGAGTGATGTGCAGTCTTAGTTTTCCACACAGAGCGTCCCCCACATGGCTTGTGGCAAACTGCAAACGGGACTTCTTATGGTTTCTGTTAACAATGGCTTTCTTCTTGCCACTCTTCCATAAAGGCCAACTTTGTGCAGTGCACGACTAATAGTTGTCCTATGGACAGATTCCCCACCTGAGCTGTAGATCTCTGCAGCTCGTCCAGAGTCACCATGGGCCTCTTGGCTGCATTTCTGATCTCTCCTTGTTCGGCCTGTGAGTTTAGGTGGACGGCCTTGTCTTGGTAGGTTTACAGTTGTGCCATACTCCTTCCATTTCTGAATGATGGCTTGAACAGTGCTCCGTGGGATGTTCAAGGCTTGGGAAATCTTTCTGTAGCCTAAGCCTGCTTTAAATGTCTCAATAACTTTATCCCTGACCTGTCTGCTGTGTTCTTTGGACTTCATGGTGTTGTTGCTCCCAATATTCTCTTAGACAACCTCTGAGGCGTCACAGAGCAGCTGTATTTGTACTGACATTAGATTACACACAGGTGCTCTCTATTTAGTCATTAGCACTCATCAGGCAACGTCTATGTGCAGCTGACTGCACTCAGACCAAAGGGGGCTGAATAATTACACACACCCCACTTTGCAGTTATTTATTTGTAAAAAACGTTTGGATTTTCGTTCCACTTCTCACGTGTGCACCACTTTGTGTTGGTCTTTCATGTGGAAGTCCAATAACATTGATTCATGTTTGTGGCTGTAATGTGACAAAATGAAACTTCAAGGGGGACGAATACTTTTGCAAACCACTGTAACTTGTGCGTTGTGGTTTCAGAGACGCACAAAAGCTCGTGATCCCGCCGCGTGCTCACAGCCTCCTGAACCGTAACCAGAGACTAGACGAGAATCAAAGGACACAAACGGCTGTTTGCACTGATGCTACCAAACCTTCTATTGTAATATCAGTTAAAGCGTTAGTTAATGTTAGTCACAGTGTTTAAGTTGTTAAACATTATTAAACATGTACTGTGTCAGCCAACATCAGCAGCAGCTTTACTGCAGAAACCAGCTAATGTTCACAAATCAGGTTAATAAGCTGTTATTTTTATTTTTCCTGACTTAGTCGTGATGAGAGTCGATGTGTTTACAAAGAGACTCAGTATCTGAGACTAGTTTATACATTTCTGCCATTAGTTTTAAGTTATTAACGAGTTTGAAGGATCTGGTTTATGTCAGTTGCTGTTAGGGCTGCACGATTAATCGTTAGAAAATTGCGATCTCGATTCATACTTATGTGCGATCTCATTTCCAAATGACAACGATTTAAAAAAAAAAAAAAAAAAAAGACGACGATTGTACCGCATTTTGATCCGGGACGTAATCTGCATGAAAACAAGCGCTCACTCTTCCTGCTCAACAAATGACGAGGGCGGAGCTTATACCACGTGATACAGAAGCTGGCTGCTAAAATTAGCAGGAAAAAACAACAGAGAGCACGTCAGGGATGACGAGAAAGTGACAGGAGAAAATCCGTCCCGGTCAATCACCCAAACATCAATAACGGGAACCTTATACAGCGCTTCCCTATACCGTCGACCTCCCGCAGGCACAAAGAAATTACGGAGGCTATTACTTATCACCTGACCAAAGATATGGCTCCATCAACACTGTGCAAAACGAGGGATTCAGGAAAATGATCAACACCCTAGACAAACGCTACACAGTGCCGTCCCGCAACTATTTTTCTATTGTTGCACTACCTGCTCTATACACGCAGCGTCGAGCAACGGTGGAGACGGAAGTTCAAGCAGTACAACATTTTGCAGCAACGACAAAATGTGAGACATTTGTTGTTTTTATGTTTATTTATTGTTTTATGTTCAGTCTCAACTGTTACGAAGTTGATGTGCAGTTAATAAGTGCAATAAATATTTATACTGGAAAAGAAAATCGTGAGAGAATCGTGATCTCAATTCTAAGCAACAAAATCGTGATTCTCATTTTATGCAAAATCGTGCAGCCCTAGTTGCTGTTTTTGTTGTAGCTCATCTGTAGTGAGATTAAGTGATTCAGTCAGATGATTAATGAATATTAAAAATATGAATAAACGGTGATCAGTGAAACTTTAGAGCAGTTACATCAGCTTTACTGTCCAGAACTGGTGTAAAGAAACAAAAACCAGCCGAGCAGTGAAAGTGACGAAAGTTAAAAGTCGTTGTCATGAATTTAACACTGTCGCGCTAAACAACAGGAGAGAGAGATAAAAATGATCCGGGCTGATCGGATGGTTCGTCTTCCGTTTGCTCGTCCCCGTCAGATTTCCATGAAACGTGGGGCTTAGTCCGTCCTGGAAGAGACTTTTGGACAGATGTGGATCCGGGATCGTTTTCTTCCTCAGAAGCACGGGCTAATGCTCTCAGCAGGAAGTTGTGCCCCCTGGTGGCTGTTAGAAAGGCGGCAGGTTTGAGGCATCTTTTCAAACCCGGAAGCTTCGTCCATCTTTTATGTAACGCCGCCGTCAGCCCGGCCGACCAATCGCCTGTCGCGTCTTCTTCTTCGCTGTCAGATTAAAATGCACCTCTCTGATGGAGGGAGCGCTCGCTGCTGTGTGGGCTCTCGCTCTTCCTCCTCAGTGTCCTCCTCTTCCTCCTCTCCTCCACATCACTGACTCTGTCCTACATCACTCTACCTTCCCTGAGGATACACCCCCTCTCTCTCTCTCTCTCTGTCGTTCAACCCTCCTCGTTTCCGATGAGTCATGTGACCAACCTCTCTCGCCTCCCCCCGCTCCCCAGAGACCAATCACACCCCCACAGAGGGACGCTTTACGAACACACAGCAGCCCTCGCTCTCTCTCGTCATCATCGCCGCTCTCAGTGCAGCGGGAGAGAGAGAGAGAAAGATAGAGGAGGAAAACAAGCGTGAGGACGAGGGAGAGAGGAGTCCAGGCGAGCGCCTGAGAGGAGGTCAAGAGGGAGAGGAAAACATTCAACCAGCAGAAGAAGAAGAAGGAGGAGGAGGGGTCAGCAGGGAGGAGGAGGGGGAGGTTCTCCCTGAATGAAGGAAGAGCTCTGGGAGTCGTTTCCTCCCCGCCGTGATGGAGCGATGCGAGGAATGAGGGCGGATGGTGAGAGCAGGGAGCAGCAGCAGCAGCAGCAGTGGAGGAGGTGGAGAGGCAGGAGGTGGAGGCGGAGGAGGTGCTGCTGGGGGAGCCGCAGCCGGAGGCGGACGGCGCGGGAGGAGCCGGCAGCGCTCCCGGAGGAGGCGGCTGTCGGCAAACTGCCCCGGCGTCGACAAGATGTCCCCCAGCAAGAAGGTGGAGTGCTTCTCGCCCATGCTGTGCCACTGCAAGGTGGCCTGCACCAACAGCACCATCTCCCTCATGTTCGGCTGCAAGGTGGGTGGAGGAGGGGGCGGGGTCGTCGGTGAAGTGGGGTCACGGCGAGGGGGCTGGGTTGGTTAGTTGTAGGTTAGAAAGTAGGAATCCAAAATAAAGTTTGAGGAAAAGTCTCCCGATCGTCGTTAAATGACGTCAGGACGTCACAAGATACAAAAACGAGTTCGGAGAAATGTTTCTGAACGCTCGGCGATGAATCCTGCAGACGCCGAGCTGCTCAGCGTCTGAACGCGAAAGCCTGACAGGCGGGTCACATGACTGTCGTTTACCAGTTAACTACGATTTCTTTCGTTTTGTTTTTGCTGACTGTCTAAATCGTTGAATCCTGAAAAGCGCCGAATTTATGATTCTAAAAACAAAACTTCAGGTTGGGTCGTCGTGCCGACCCCCAAACTATCCGGGATGTGGCGGCTGCCTCGGCTGAGTTCAGTATCGTTGAAGATGTCCCGTCTTTGAGCAGCGGCTTCAACGGAAGGTAAAACTTTTCATCGTTGCTGAAACTGATCCCAGGTTCTGTGCAGATTTTCAAACTCGGGAAGCTGGGAATCGCTGTCCTTACAGAGGTCAGCTCGGCCCTGATCATCCTGATCCAGTCGGAGCGATAAGTGCTGAGCTCTGAACTTCAGCGTTTATCATGGAATCACAGGATTGGTCCGTTTATTTCCAGAAATAAGAAACGAACAGAAACTAGACGACGTTTTTGATGATTCGCCGTGCTGGATGAGGAGAATTTAACCTTTTTATGTCACACCTCCACGGTCGTTCTGGGCGTTAGAAATCAGGAGGCTGGCCAGCAATGATTTCTGAATAAAAAATTTAAAACCATGAGCGGCGCTGTTCGTGGTTCTGACTACATTTCAGTGTCGCTGAGCTACAGCAGCGAACTTCAGCACTCCGTTTGTTCATCGGTCTGTAGCGCACTCGTCCGTCTGCTAGGATGCTGCGCGGCGTCTCGCATGCAGCATCAGTTTTATAATGCTCGTCGTACACGACGCCGTCTTTCATCTCCAGCAGAAACACACTCTTAGATTTCCCATAATCCTCCACAGCTGCATTCGTGAGGATTCTTCAGGGTTGTTTTAAATGGATGAAAACGAAAAGATTTTCTATTTAAATCAAACACTTTGTTGCATTTAAACGTCAGCGTGATTTCAAACACAGGATAAAGTTGCTTTATGTGTTTATGCTGTTTACACTTCAGTGCATGTACACGTGTGGAGTAATCAGAGTAAATCGCGCTCGTCTTCATTGAGATGGAGCTCTAAAGCTGATGATGTGCCGTCAGGTTCCTCGGTGATGGCGTTTACACCGGCCTGCTGAAGAGTCCAGATTATTCTGATCGTTAAAATGAGCCGGCGGTCTCACAGAGAAGTCGTTAACATTTGCTCCTGTGCTAAAACGGAATAAATCTTTGATGATGATCATCGCCGCTGCAGTCACACGGGTCTAAATTTACTTCTACAACTCAAACCAATCAGTAGCTGCTGATGTTCTTACATAAAGCTGTGCAGGAGCAGCGATGGCTGCACTGTGAGCGTAATCAGAAGTGTGTGGGTGAGACAGAAAGCTGCGGGGCACGCTGTCAAACACGCACTCAGACGAGCTGCGAATCACAACCCTAAAAACGAGGAACGTATAAACCTGCTTCTGCTGCGTCCTCCCGCTCTGCTCCTGTCAGGCGACAGCTGAGGGGGAAATAACCCGTGTTCGCTGGCTGTCACCGAGCGGCTGTGTTTACCGTCGTGACCTGACGCCATGCCATTGGCCGCCCGAGCTGCCCGTCGCGCCCCGCTCTCCGCACCGTCCAATCGGAGGCTGGGTTCGAAGCGTCGCTGAGGCGCGATTGGCTGGCGGGGAGCGTCAGCGGCAGGCTGGAGGGCACGTGCGTGTGTGGTCATCATGTGCTGTGCAGGGAAACGCCAGCGAACCGAAAGCTTGCTCCCTCGTGAGCTCTGCTGTCAGCCGAGAGACGTCAGGGCACGGCGTGAACACAGAGACGGCGCTCTGCAGAACTCCATGAAATATTCACACGTTTTAACAGATTTACTGTCTCAGTACTGAAGAAAAAACCATGAATGCACAAATATGGAGACAGAAATGAGGCTGAAAAAGATCCAAACTGAAGACGCACTTACAGTTAACAGATTCATCACGTTTCTTTGTGTTCACCACCTCTGCACGAGCTGCACGGTTACAGAGGTGATATCACGACTGCAACAATAAAACAACCTTTAGGGAGTAAAATTATGATAATTATGACGTCATGTCAGAGATTAGACAGAGTATTTGAATTATAATGATCATGGCAGCGTGGTGGCCTCACAGCAGGGCGTCCAGAGAGATGCCAGTCTGGAGGTGTCTGGGAGCGAGTTTGTGGATGATCTCTGCATTTATTACAAACTGTAGTGTTGTGAGAATAAGTAACTACGCAGTTTAATGTCTCAGTGGGGATTACACTCTGGAGATCACTGATTGGAGGAGACAGATCAGGTGTCTTTTTAAACTCAGCCAGTCGTCAGAGGGGCGCCAGCAGACCCGATGATGTATAAACAACTTTAACAACCTTTCATTTAAAGAACTTGCTGTGAGCAGCTTCACACGTCTTCAGAAAAACAATAAATCTGTTTTTCCACATTTCAAATAAATCATGTTTTAGTAAATTTGGATTAAACTTATCACGACAAACAAGTTAATTCAGGAAGATTCCCGATTTAACCAAGTCCGCCAGAGCTTATATTATATGTTTACTTTCTGTGGAGCCATTTTTGGAGCATTTCAAGTTGCTATATATCAATACAACCGTTACAGCCCAGATTTTAATAATATGTCTGCATTAAGTGCATAGTAATTACATAAATTGCAAAAACGTGCAATAAACTACAAAAAAATGTAAAATCGTTTTTGTTTTTTTAACATATATTTCTAGTTAGAGAAATTTAAGAGGCTTATCCCTCAAAACTGTAAATACAAAAAAGTTGCACAAAATAGTTTCCCACCACAGGAAATTTATTTTGAGTGTCTTCATAGTTTTATTTTTGAAATACACCAATTTTTATACACTGCAGGAAAAACGAAAATAAATATTATAATGCAAATTTGCAAAAAAGCAGCATATGCATCAAAATAAACTATTTCCAGCAGTGCAATATGAGTCCTAAGCATCCCAGAAACCACACAGAAAGTCATAAAGTCAAACATAACTTTTAAAAACACCAGTATAGGCTCATGAGGCTATATGGTTAAAAAAAAAACTACATTTCCGTGAAAATGACGTCACTTCCGGTTTCGGGCAGGTCATGGCGGACATGCGATAGTTCGCGCTGACGTCTAATCCAACGTAGGAAGTGTTACAAACAGCTGATCGGATCAGCAAAGCGTGTTTCTGGAATATTATGTTTTTGTTGCTGCAAGTGCTTTTTATGCAGTTTTTGCAAAGCTATATGTGGAAGGAAACTGTGACCGAGGACAAGCTGATGGCATAAGATGTAAGTACAACTCCTCCGGTTTCATATGCAAAAAAAATTATTGCGCTAGCTCACGTGGTTGCAGAGCTACCGGGATTTAAAAATAGTTACGCAAAACAGAGCGTGCTGCTCTGACCGGCTTTAAAGGGTTAAACACGAGTTCCTCTTTAATGCTGCATGTGGATGAGATGGTGTCTTTGAACCTGTGGTGGCTCAGGCTCTCCTGATCGTATCCTCCGGGCTGGTTTGGAGGTTTGTTCTTGCTCGGCCGTTTCCTGTTGTGCGTCTGTGTCTGAGCGTCTTTGAGGAAACGATGAGCGTAAAAACAAACGGCTCCATTTTTCACGTCTCGCAGCTCGTTTCCGTAATTGCTCCTCTTCGTGCCGGCCCTTGAACGACCCCTCTTAATGTGATTTCTGTGTAAGTGAGCAACGCTTCACAGTCGTCCTCCTTTACTTGATTCAACTCCGAGGCTTCAGATGTCTCTGTTGGTCAGATCAAGTCGACTTCTTCCAACGATCTGGCACGAAATTACAGCCGAGGAAAACAAAGAAGGAATTCTTTACTGAAGCGGGAAAAACTGCAAGATTTTCTCTCGATTTGAGATGCTCAGACTACTGAAGCCCGGATTAGCTTCACAGGAAGTTTAAAGGAGACGGCTCACCCCAAAAGCTCTCATTTCCCATCTGCCCTGTTGAGCCGTTGTTTTTCCTGAGTGTTTTGAACTGAATCAAGTGCTTAAACTTGGAAAACATGGATTGGCAGCTCCAGGTTGTTGAAGGTAACTCTTTTTCTCTTGATGAATCTAATTTAATCTGTCGGGATCGGGATGCTCATAAATCAGGAGCTTAGGCGTTCACATGGAGACGGTCGGAGCGCGAGCTGCCGCCGCCGCTGACACTTCTGCTCTGCTCACAGACTAGTCTTAATTAAGTCCCATTGATCGGCTGCCATCGACCGCTCTCACAGCCACTCACTCAATACATTGTGCCGGAAGTTATCAATCATTGTGGCGTCGAGTATTTAGGGAGCTGCTGTCTGTTTCTGAACCCGTTTTCAGACTTTTGAACGCCCGTCTCTCCGGGTTTGTGAGATCATGGCTGACGGCTGTCAGATCCAAACGAGAGCGACGTACGAGGACTCTCTGCTCTTCACAGAGCGTATATTAATGAGCTCGTTTCACATGTTATTAATAAAGCTGGAAGAAGAGACGAATTTAAAATTCCAGCCCTGAAAAACTGCAGATTTAGAGTCTGGAGCTTCAGGCCCGTCGATGCACCAGTTTAACGTCTGTGGCATAGACGAGCAGGAACCAGACCAGAACCTGGATGTTTTCATCATCGCTCACTGGAGGAAACTTCAAAAAGTGTAGGTGAACTTCAGAGTCGTGTCACCCTGTGGGTCAGACGCTGCTCATGAACACTGTGGTTTTTTCTCATGTCGTAGCAGGTTGTTTAATTCTGTAATTTCACTCTGATCACACAGCCCTGTGGGTCCCGATGAAGGGCCTGAATCACAGAGTTTCTGTTTTTTCTATCAGTGACTATAACATGTGGATTGCAGCCAAACAGTGTACCTAATAAACTGTCCTTTGAGTTTTTACCTCACTCGTATAGGAAGCATGTTTAAAAACTAAGTAAATCTGATCTCAGACCAGCAGCGTGTGCTTAGCGTGTTTTTCTGCTCTGCAGCTTTTAACGACACAAACAGTCCTCCAGTTAGGTGGTGGTGAGCGAGTCCTCCGTCGGTTGTTTCTATCTTCCTCTTTGCATTCCTCTTCATCACCCCCTGAATCATCCAGCAGCCCTCCTCCTCCTCCTCGTCCTGAACATCCTGCTACATCCTCTCTGCGGTGATGCTCCTATTTATAGCAGCTTTTGGCAGGCAGGAGTCGGCGCTGTGCCGCCTCCTCCTCCTCGACAGCTCTCAGAGAAATGAGGAGGAGGAGGAGGAGAGGAGGAAGCTCTCTTTATCCAGAGAGTGTCATCAGTGGAAACCTCCCCGCTGCCTCCCACGTCCACATTTGTGCTGCGGTCCACAGTGAGTGGGCTCGGCGTCTTGCTGATGGGCCCTCTGACGTTACGCCGCAGCTGCTTCAAACCTTTATTCTCTTTGAATGTGGCCCTCGTGGGCCCGGGCAGAGGGGTTTGAACCTGTGACCTGATGCTCTGTTTGCGTGTGAGTGTCGCAGCGTTTCGATCTGCTTGCAGCTGCCGCTTCACATCCAGCTCGAACATGCAGCTACCTGGATGATTAACCAGAGCAGAAGCTGCAGTGGAAACTGAATCTTTGACCAATAAAAAACAAACAACAACCCCGATGATGACTTTAAAATGTTTGTAGGAGAGATGGTTGAAAACTATGAGTAATTAGTAACTAAACTTTAACCTCAGAGTCGAGCTGTGGCGACCTTTAGACTCCCCGAGCTCTCTGCCAGATAGTTTATATGTAAGCTGACAGATTTTCCCACACAGCTGTGGTTTCAGTGGATCACAGTCTGTGGATGGAGCAGGCTCAGAAAAAGGTAACAGGATCGATGATCAGCGCTTAAACTCTGCTGGATTCTCACTGTTTGCTGGTGTAACTCGACTTGATGACTGTTAACGAGAAAATCGGCGGCACTGTCGTGCAGTCGAAGCCTTTAAAGCTCTGTCCAGTGCAGACTTTACGTGCTCGTAGTTCACAGCTCTAACGGAGAGATTTTCTTATTTTAGGTTTAGGAATCTCTCTGAACCCACTCAAAAACAAAAGCCTGTTTCCTGCCAGGACGAGTGATGAGTAACCTCGCTGTTCCTCGAGTGCTGCGGCGCCTTGGTGAAGCCTTCGCCTTCGATCTGAGCTGCAGAGGAGCGTTTCTCTACGCTGACTTCAGCTGCCGCCGCCCTCACTTTTATCTGCTCTTCAGCACCATATGCCCCGACAGCGGCGGCGGGCGACCCGACCTCGCCTTAGCTGCAAGTCATCGCGTCCCCTGGGCTCCTGGTCATGTGACCTGGCCCCTTCCAGCTGTCTCAGCTGATTTTTCTGTTTCGTGCAGAAAGCAGGAGGCTGAACCGTCAGCGGTGCTTCCCCTCGGTAACGTAATCTGTGTTAATCTGTGGAGGGAATCCCAGCAGTTACTCCAGTAATTAAAGCAGGAATTAATCAGCCCGCACACCAGCGTTCAGCTTCACTTCCTGCTTTCAAATACGACATAATCAGGCCACGGCGCTACAGAGCGCGCTCACCACGATGTTTTTCCTTCTCTGGCTTCACTGAGCCCAACGCGATCAATCGGGCTGAGAGGTCACACGAAGCGGTTATCAACTCGATAAGTTGCCCGGGGTTTATCGGCTGTGGAGGAGTCGGAGATTACAGCAGGAAAGTTCAGACGCGTGTGAGGCGGTTTGATTCTTCCAGCTGAAGCTCTGGTTACAAATATCTGAGTCTGTAGGATGGGGTTCCACACCTGCTGATCTGTTACCATAACAACAGGTTGGTTTCCATGGTGACATGTTCGCCTTACGTCAGCTTTTGGACAAAGTTTCTGACTTTAGACTCGCGCGACTGTTGACCTCGGAGCAGCTGCTGTCACAGAAGCTCATGAAAATGTAAGTCTAAAAGTTTTCGTCCCAGCGGTCGGTTTCGGCTGTTGGGGGACGCGTCCTCGCAGGTACAGAGGGCGTGCAGCTGTAGGTGGTCGGTGGACGTTCTGCAGAAGCGTGAGTCACACGATGTGATTGGCAGCATGCGGTTAACACGAGTCTCGTCCAGCTGCACGGTAATCGTGCACCCGTGAAATTATTCCTCCTCATGATCGAGGTTATCTGCGTTTCAGATTTCTGCAGCGAATCATTATTTTTAATGATTAACTGAAGTGAAAGTGTTCGTGTTAGTGATGATCTTCAGGCTGAAGCAGCAAGATTCAGTTTTGCTGTGAGGTGTGACAGCAAATCACAGGTCAAAAACACGTCAGCAGACATGTTTGAGTTACAGCACAAGGCCTGCTCAGTGTAACGTTTGTACTGCAGACCTGAAACCGTGCAAAACAGTAAAAAGTTACTAATAAGTTAAAACCTTTTAGCTTGTGAAGGTCATGTCTGTATGATGTGCTTGTTCAGTTTGGGTTTTTCTGATTTTGTCCTCAGTTTGATGATTTTAAGCTCTGATGCACAGGAACAGCAGCCTGGCTGTAAGTCAGAAGTGAGCAAACACTGGGTGACAGTTCCTCTAATGACCACTAGAGGCTCCAGCAGAAATACACATGTTTACAGCCCGGTCTGTGGAGCTGACGCCTCCATCATCACTGTATTCATAAGCAGCCAGGCTGTGCAGGTTAGAAGAGTTGAGCTAATCCACTTATTTAAAAGGAGAATTTAGCTTTTTCTGAAGTTCACACAGGTTTGTTTTAAATATCGCCCTTCGAGCGACCTTACTCTGAACCTTCAGAGCTTCAGCAAGTCGACGGGTAACTCAGAAAACTGTTTCGTTTCCATAGAATAAGCTACAGTGGTCGTGACATCACACACAGTCCTCTGTGTTGTGCTGTCATTAACAGCTGAGCGCTGTCTTGCATTGTTTAGCAGTTACAGCAGGCGTGGAGGCAGAAATCGCAGCTTCAGTTTGATAAAATAACAGAGAGGTTTGGTGGAAGCAGTCAAGAGTGCTGAACACGACTCGGAGACAGAAACTACTCCAGAGTTTTTCCAGGACGATCATCTAGACTGGACAGTTCGAGCTCCTTCTCACGGCCGGATGTCTGAGCGTTGAGCTTCCTGCGACCTTCCTCTGTCGCCTCCTTGAGGACAGATGCCGTGTTTGTCCCAGCTGGGCTAATCATGCGTCTCTCCTCTCAGACCGGCTTCATGATGCAGAGATCGGAGCTCTGTGGGGACCACGCCATCTGCTGCGAGTTTTTGCATCTTTGTTGTGGTCAGCCTGTGTGTGACAGTGAGTGAAAAGCTGATGCCTCCACAGCCGGTTCCTCCATAAAGAGCCAGCAGTCTGGTTAGGTCAGCATCGGACTCCATGTCTGTGCAGATCCGACGCAGCCTCGACCTCATTTCCATTTGGACTTCCTGCTGGATCTGAAAAACATGAGCTCACAGTCCGGCTTCCTGCAGGCTGTAATTCAGCCAGTCTGACAGGATGAAGGTGTGATGGAGGCACCTGCACCGACATCAGGGAGACTGCTGTAGTTTGAAACATGAATCTGACGATGCTGCTGAGAGCTGCATCAGAGACATTTAAAATGAGGTTTTTGAAGAATGTGATGGCACTCAGGAAGTCGTGGTGTGGATGGTTTAGACCAGGCCATGTTGACACCAGAGTTTTTGTGCTGTTATGAAGTTGAAAAGAGTCGCTGTGCCTCAGACAGATTCACACTCTACATCTGTGGGTGTCGTCTGCATGCCGCTGCTGCCTCTGCCAGCTGTCGTCGTCCGTCTTGAATTCACGAACGCTGGCCGGCTGGCGCCCCTCAGCCTGATGAACGGAGGTGTTGCCCTTCGCGCTGTTTGCTAGTTCTGCGCCGGTCAGCAGAGGCATCCGGAGGACGGAGGCGTTAAAGGTTCAGACCCTCAGCGATGATGGGAGGTCTGCAGTTTGAGGCGCTGCTCGTCCAACAGCTCAGCCTCTGACCTGCCGGCTGATCCGGCCCGCAGCCAATCAGGCGTGGGATAATCCCGTTCAGCCGCAGCTTAGCATCTCTTTGAAGTTGAAGTTTCCGAGGTTCTTAGAGCGCCGTCAGGGTTTCACTAATCTGCCTCACGGCAAAACCTCCGACTGAAGCAAAGCGGGATCAGTGTTTGAGACCCTGATCGAGCCAACACCTCTGAAATCATCCCGAGATCCTGTCAGCACGTTATAAATTTACTCAGGTTACTCTACTTCTGATTTTCCCCCTTTTTAACCCATTAAAGTTGAATAATTCCCCCTCTTTAAAATCCCTGAGTGAAAACAGCCCCTGAAAGCCGAGGATTTCCTCAGAAACACTAGCAAAAAAACCAGCAGAGAGCTCAAACTCTTGGATTTTTTTCTGCATTATTCTCTTTGCTCCGATATTAAACCCAAACAAAAAGACTTTGACGCTGAGAAATGCCGATCCAGCTGAGTGAAGAGGATGTAAGCGTTGGAGTAGCTCAGCAGTTATAAAGAAACTGTTTAGTGTTACAGCACAAATGAAACTGTGGCTAAACCAGAGCTGTGATCATACTGTTTGTGTCATGTGACCTGAAAGCCTCGTCCAACACGCTTCCTGTGCTGCTGCGTGTATATGAGCCTAACCAAGACACTGCCCGGTCTCCATTGATCAGCCACACTCATCATTATGTTGGAGCTGAGAACAGTTTCACTTTCTTTAGAACTGAATTAAACTCTGTTTTAGTCTCTAAGGTCGGATTCACACGTATCGAGTCTTTTAAATCGACTTCTGTTGGTCTCGTTCTCATTTCTGAATTTAGTTCTTGTCCTTTGGGGCTCGTTTAACGCTCGCATTTTTCTTTCCAGACTCCTCAAAGACTCTTCGAAGTGTTGAGATGAAATAATAATAATAAAAACGCGCTGATGTTTCTTCAGCCGAGCCTCAGATGGTGGACTGAGTGTTTTCACTTTCGCAGCACTTACTGGAGCTGCATTAACTTCTATTTTCCTGAGCGTGGGCGAGCTGCCTGCATGTTCTCACAGTTTGTCTCAGCTGGTTAATTCTCAGTGGACTGGAGATGAATTTAGTCCATAAAAGTGTTTCTTAAAGTCAGACACAGACGGAAGGTTGCAACAATGTTACCACTGCCCTCAGATCGAGCAACGTGATTGGCTGCTGAAGCGTTTAAGTCCGTAGCTCCTTCACTGGGTTTTTTTTTCTTTTTTTAATAAGGAAAAGAAAGACTTGCTTTCATACAGAAACTTTATGAATTTAGGAAACAAATAAATCCTGCGATCTTAGTTTTTGGTTGAAATGTTTTCAGGTTTCTGATGTCCTCCTCCCGCTCAGCGAGTCGGCGCTCTGAAAAGTGCCCATCGCTTGGTTTGGTTACGTAACCGCGTCTGTTCGGGACCGTCGAGTCGTTCACCTGTCACACTGAGCGTCCTCCCGGAGCCAGAAAACAGATGAGTAAGACTGGAGAGCTCTGACTCATCAAGATGTGAAGGCTGCCGATCAACGGACGAGGCCTCCGAGGAGGACTTCTGCTCTTTTTCCATTTATATCCTCATTTTTATTTATAAACTACACCGACTGGAGCTCTGACCACAACACAGACCCAAGCTGTGATTGGCTGTTTGTTGGAGAGGTGCACTCTGGGACTTGAGTTTCTTCTCTTGCACAGGTTTTCTTCACCTGCACCGATGATTCAGTCACGAGGGTTTGGTGCTGACGAGCAGTGAGTCACCTCCTTTTGTTGAGAAAAGCAGTCAGAAGATCAGAGGATTATCCTTTAAATGGGCTGCTTCTTATATAGCGCTTTTCTACTCTGAGCACTCAAAGCGCTTTATACAACTAATTCATTCACCCATTCACACAAGCACTTCTAAGCTTAAGTAGCTAACATTCATACACATTCATACTGGGATCGAACCACCGACCTTCTGGTTAGTGGCTGATCCGCTCTGCCACGCTGGCGTTCTTTCTGAATTTCTTCCTGGGAATAACAAACTCACTTGGTGACACCTCCAGCTCACCAAGGCCAATCAGAGCCCTCAGAATCTTGGCTCTGTGGACCCGTGGATCTCATTACTGACCAAAAACTGCCCGTTGAGAAAGGTGAAACACAGAAAAGCAGGTTAGCTCATGTTTGGGTTTAAATTTTATTACAAAAAAAGTTTTAAATATGAGGTCTCTGCTGGTTTGTTTGTTTTTTATCGCTTTGTTTTCCCTTCTTTACGTTGAGGTTTTTGTTTTGTTTTGTTAGTTTGTTGCGTTTTCTTCTCTGTAAATAATAAATCTGTAATTACTGATTCTCACCACATGGTGGAGCCGCCTGCACTGTTGTTGCGCTCGAGTGGAGAGTTTCATGAAGATGTGTCGTGTATAATCGTGACAGCTGCGCCTCCCTGAGCCTGATTCTTCTGGTGGTTCTTCCTCCCCGCTGTCGCCGCTCATAGCGGTTCAACTCATTGAACTAGAGTTGTTGTCGCATTGCTGTTGGCCCCGTTTTGCTGATTTTTGTGTTTTCCTGTTGCAGAAGTACAGGCACCACGATGAGGACTCGTCCCCCCAGGACCAGAGCTCCCCCCAGCTGACGGAGGAGGCGGGGGGCCCAGAGCTGGTCCAGGTAGCAGAGAAGAACCTTTCCCTGATCGAGAATGTGCACGGCTACGTCACCCACGCTCACATCTCACCGATGAAGGTAGGAGATGGCGATGTCTCAGCCTCCCGTCTCTCTCATTGGTCCAAACGTCTGTCGGCGACTTTACTGGCGTCTCTTTCAAACAGTCAGCGAGCCACGGCCTTCAGATCATTGATGAGCGGTGCATCATTATGTTCTGTAGCTGCAGTTTCAGTGAAAACCTGCTTCTGGAGGTTTTTAATGTAATGTTTTTAAGTCCTTCTGAAGAGACCCGGCTGAGCTGACACTCAGGCAAAATCCAAGATTTCAGCTCATAAAATATTTATGTGACGGGAATGTTTCATCGTGCACGAACGAGCCGGATGTTCTGACCAGAGTTTGTTAAAATGCCAGTAAAGTTAAATGTTTTCATGTGTTTCTACATTTGTTTCCTCGCTGATGGCTTTTCGTGTTTATGTGTTCACACCAATCAGAGTCGCCGCATCTTAATCTGTTTTAGTCACACACACGCGCACACACACACACACACGCACGCACACACACACACACGTGGAGGATGAGGCTTGTTGCTTGTATGTGTTGCATCATGTGACCCATTAAAATGCTGACGCTGAAGCTCACACCTGTTTCCTGTCATCACGCCATCACACACCTTTCAAATTCCTCTGGTCCACGTTTCAGTGTTACAGCTGCAGCAGGTAAACGTCCAGGTGAGATCGCCACATGGTATTGTGGGCGGAGCCTGAGAATTCCCCCTGAGGTAAACCTCAGATTAGATGTTTGGGGTCTCGATGTTGAGGCAGGAATTCCCACTGGTGGACGCTTCCTAAAGTTTTCCATGAACAGAATCAAAGCTGTGCAATCATCATTCATGCAGCTGCTGATGTTTCATCCAAACATTAAGAGGGAAGGAGGAGTTTGGCTGCTGGAACGCCCAGTTAGAGCTTCCTACTGGTTTCCAGGATTTTCCCAGTCTGAAAATAATTTGGGTGACTCAAACGCTTCAGGACAAAAGCTCGAGCTGATATTTAAACGCTTTCCTCGTGTGATGTGAGCAGCTTCTCTCACAGCCGGGCCTCGGTTTGGAAACCAGACCGCGCTCGGTCTGTTTCCCGCCGTCCTGGAAGCTCGACCAGGGGAATTTGGCGTGCTCCCAGTCACGTGACTCTGCCTCCTGTTCGTGCTGCTTCTGTCAGCGCCCGCTGTGTTTGTGTCTGTCGCCGCTCTGGCCTCCACGTTACTCTCATAACGACTGCGTGTGCCGTTAAAGGAGCATTTCACCAACTCCACGCGTCCACGTTAATGTGTGTGCCCATCGTCTGTGGAGAAGAGCTGTCACGGTGCATTATGGGAAGTGTAGGATCCAGTCTTTTTTCTGACGAGCTGTTAAAGTAAGACTGAAAATCTCTTTAACGCTTTCAAAACGTTTGAGATTATCTTTAAATTTGTAAAAATAAAACAGAAAATAACCTTCAGTTTAAACCGTTCTTGACAAAGAAAGTGATGAATTATAAATAGTCATTAAAACGACTTTTTCTTCCCACGTTTGATGAATAAATCGTTTAATAAAAGTTTAAATAAAACCAAAGGCTGCTTCGGTTAGATGTATTTCCAGCTGATTGTCACATAAGTGTGTTTTCTCATCAGCGCCAGAGAACAAACGAAAAGGCCTCCTGCCTGAAATCTGCCTCCGTGTTTCGTGCTCAGAGCTGATTAATCCGATCTCCGATTAGCTGAGATGTGATATTTCACGGAGGTTTGACCCGTTTCACGCTGCACTGCTCGCGGTAACGGAGAACATGGGATCAGATTAAAGCTGGGCGGCTGCGACTCGCAGATGGAGTTCTGCTGCCATCGTGTGGAGATCAGATCATCTGAAGGCCGAAGCGCCCTCACAGAGGAGCCGGAGAATAAAAGGTGTTGATGCCGCACCAGGTGGATCTAACCCGACTTTCTCTGAGGCTTCAGTCTCTTATTTAAACCTGATTTAACAGAAATCTCAAAATTTTCTCAAACTTCTTTTTAACGTCTCATGCTTTAAATATGAGATCTGTATGAGATCCCAGTGTAGGTGACTGCCTCCCAGTGTTTGTGAAGGGTATTACATCATAAATCACATGAACGAGGTAAATGAAAACATCTCTCTTAATATAGAAACATTTGTGTTCATTCTAAAGACTTTTGTCAGATTTTTGATGCTTTGTTCTTTAAACAGAATAAAAAGCTCGTTAATTTTAAAGTTCTGTGTTTTAGCAAAGGCACGTCCACATGGTTCAGAGTAACGCTTAACATCGGCGTCCACGGCGTCAAAACTGGGAATCTGCTCGTGCTGAAAACACGGCTCACGCCAACACAGGTTCACGTGAACATCTGGAACTCCTGGAATAAAAATGCACCACACAGGTGGAGTAAATGTGTAGAGCTGTGTTTGGTATAAAGATTCAAACATTTTGAGATGTTATTATTTTATTATTATTAATCTTTTATTTATCCAGGTAAAAAATCTCATTGAGATTAAAAATCTCATTTCCAAGAGAGACCTGGCATCATGGCAACAAAAGTCACATACCACAGAGGTACATAACATTTAAAACAAATACAATATCCCACACCAACATGTGTAAAATATACAATAACAGATCAAATTAAGAGTACATTAAAAACAATCACACTGAGTAAAAGAGCTGTTCTCTCGTTCCTGTGAGAAGAAACTTCACTAAACGTTGTTTCTATGCAGGAAACAAAAACCGTTAAAAAGAAAAGAAAAACAGTCGAGGTGCAAACGGTTCAAACACTCCGTCGATCGAAGGGAAGGACGCGTCACATCTGAGCAGCCAAACTCGCTGAAACAGTCGGACACAGACCAGCGTCAGATAAGCCTCAGAGAGCAGGAGGCATGAATAAAAAACTCTGTTCACGTGACTGAGTGAGTCCGTCGTGGTCCGAGGGTCGGAGAAAGATCCCCTCAGTGCAGACGATAAAGTTTTAGTTAATCTAAAGAGATAAACTGATCTCGATGAGGCTTTTTTAGGCCAGATGTTAAACAGATGTTTTGGTTTGTGTGTGAGCTGCTAACATCGGCCTCTGCAGTTCTGTGGTGTAGTTGGAGGTTTAATGTGAGTTGTGTTGTAGCCTTCGCCTGTTCACTGTGCGTGTCCCCCTGTTGTATGTGGTTTTCCACACGTGTGTTGTGTTGTCACGCCTGATTCAGACTCGTGTGTTCGGTCCTGACAGATGACGGACTCGTCTCTCTGAGAGGGTTCAGCCTGCCGTCCAGTAAAAGCCTCAAAGTCACACAAATGAACCAAAAAGTGCTGAAGAATCAATCAAGTCCCAAATGTTTGACCCGTTTTTGTTTCTGCAGAATAAATCGACCTGAATACAAAAAGACAAACCTCAGCAGGCTCATTGATCACTGATCGTCTCCTGACCTGTGGTCACGCCGTTAACCATCAGCCAGTTTGTCTGTTAATAATCAAAGCTCCTCCTCATCATCAGTGTATCGCTCGCTCACCTGTGAACTCACCTGTGAACTCACCTGTGAAGATCTGACCTCATTTGTAATGATGTTCAGACTCTGTTATTCTTCTCGTCATGTCTCATGTACAGATTCAAACCATCGAGGCGCTCTGTGTGCGTAAACATCAGTATGCGAGATGATGTCCAGTTCTGAGTTTAACTCTGGCGAGATGTTCAAATCGTCACTTTTAACAATAATTTTTCTTTGTTTGGTGGAAATTAACCAAAACGTCAATAAACAGAATCAGTTATCAGCTTAGAGTTGTATATTTGCTGCAGCTCATCGAGAGTTTGTTATAAATATTAAGATAAAAATCATACGGCTTATTCTCTGTATTAGCAGCCAGGCTTTAAGTGCCTCAGTTAGTCTCTCAGCTGGGCCCAACTGTCTAAAAGCACTAAATTGTCTTTAGGCAGTGACTTCTGATTGGTCGGGGTTAGCCAAAGATAGTAGCGTGCATGAAAACATCCCGTTTTACTGCATTAACCTTTCAGGCTGGTGAAAAATCAAAACAGCAAAGCATTGCAATATTTTGTGTGCAGTCTGAATACTACAAACGAGAAGGCAACCTCTCTGCAAACAGTGGCCGTCTGACTCTGACTGCACTCGTTGTCAAAGGTTTGCAAATGAGTGCATCTACCGTATTTCCCGGACTACAAATTGCACCTGAATATTAGCTGCACAAGCTAAAATCAGGGGAAAATCCTGTTTTGTACATACATTAGCCGCACCTGACTAAAAGCCGCAGGTGTTTCACTTATCATATGTAAGAGAATATGCACAAAGGGAATTGTCAGGAAAGAGATGGCTGTTTGGAGACACACCCCTTTTATTAATATTTTGAAAAACAAGTTATGGGTACATATTTGCATAACTTTTTAGGTATATGTACAAGTAGATAATTACAAGTACGAAACATGTACTGTGCTTCATAAACGAGTAACAAATGTAGTACATAACAATAACCTACAGCACACCAGAAAAATAGATTCGGCCTACCTTTTAGGCTCAGGTGCAGTGACACGGCTTTAACAAGAAGAAAAGTCAGTCATTCACCACCATCTTTCTCTTCTTCCTGCACTAAAACCACCAAAGTCCTCTTCTCTGCAAGTGCAACTGCAAGTTTATCGCCGCTCATCATCCACGCCTCCCGCTGAACGCGTAGCGCTACTTTGAAGTTTGTTTTTCGCGCTACTTCGTACGGCACTACGTTGCCTGGCGGACGGACATGTGACCAACATACCACTCTTGAACCCCGATCCTTGCGCCAGGCAACGTAGTGCCGGAGAACAGCGGAACAAACAAAACAAATCCTCTTACGATATCACAAAAATCATGGACAATCCTTAGAAAAGCCGCACCTGACTAAAAGCCGCAGGGTTCAAAGCTTGTGCAAAAAGTAGCGGCTTATAGCCCGACAATTACGGTACTTTACAAACGCAGACAGCCGGTTGGCTGAATGAGTCTGTCAGGCAGCTGGAGGCATCCTGCTCAGATTCAACAGACAAACACGTGTAATAACTACATGTGAACCTCTGTGTGGACAGACGGCAACAGAGATGTGATTTTCTGTGATTTCTCACAGTAAATTGTTGGTTAATGTTAAACTGACTGTGCTACGTTCATCGTGTCTGTCAGTGTCATTTTGCAGTGAGAACCATTATGCTGTTAGATAAAGTTATTATAGTAGAGTCTGCCTTACAGTCTGAATGACCTGGAGGTGACTGTTGCTGTGATTTGGCGCCGTTTAAATAAATAAAACTTCAGTTTAAAATAGTGATAAATCACAGTAAATGTTTTTGTAATATACTGTGACATCACATCATGGGGTGAATCTGCCCTCTGACAGGAAGTGGACTCAGAGGAAGTTGATGCAAATTACAGAGTGTCGGTTTGAATCTGCAGATGAACTAAGGTAAACTGACCGAAAGTCTGGGATCAGGTCTCGCATGTGTGCGGCCTGCGGGGGTGGAGGTGTCTGCGACTATCATTAAAGCAGGAAGGTGGTGGAGACGAGTGCACTAGCCAATCAGAGGGAACCATATTTGTCTGTCCAGTGTTTGCTGTGTTGTTTTGGTCGTTGAGTGTAGAAACATGTCACCTTCATCCGTACGGAGACGCCTCCCTGAGCGCCTCTCCGTGTCTGTCTGTCTGTGACGCTCCTCCTGCTCCTCCTCCTGTCTGAGCGAGCCGCCGTGTCTCCTCCTCTGCTCCTCTGTCCTTCAGGTAGCGTCTCTGGAGTGCATCTTTGACGGCTCAACTTTAGGACAGCATCACCCGGAGCTCCCCTCCCCTACGTCCTCCACTCTCTACCCCCACGGAGAGGAAAGCCCCCTCCCCTCCTGCTCCTCCAACCCTTACCC
This sequence comes from Neolamprologus brichardi, assembly GCF_056152115.1. Classification (NCBI taxonomy): domain Eukaryota; kingdom Metazoa; phylum Chordata; class Actinopteri; order Cichliformes; family Cichlidae; genus Neolamprologus; species Neolamprologus brichardi. Next base: position 1,451,842 of record NC_142121.1, on the reverse strand, counting down.
CCCGATCCAGGTAAACCCCCACCCCTCACCTTCCCATCCCGCCGGGTTGTTATTTCACATCTCCATCATTTTCACACCTATCACAGCACGACGCGCTCTGATTACAAATGATTTGCTCTGTGGTAAAAACTCACATGTTTAAACTGTAATAAATTAGCATTTATAGGGGCGTGGCCTCTTTGGCTGACAGGTGGATGGTGACACAGGTGGCCGTGGCTGCTAGCTCTGTGCGTGTTTGTGCTGTGGGAGTGTTTTGGAGCGTGTTTAGTGACATTAGCTGACAGTGATATGGCTGCTGTGAGGTTAGTCCAAGAAGTCTGAGCGCGAGCGTGGGGAACTGATTGTATTTGGAGGTTACTGAGCGTCAGTGAGCCGGTGTCTGTGTCTGTGTGATGCACCCGTACAGCTTGCTAACATGCTAATTCTGGTGTTTAACCCTTTAAGACCTGCCATAGAACCAAGTCTGCCAGAGCTTACTTTATATTTTTACATGCTGTGGAGCCATTTGTGGGAGCATTTCAAGTTGCTATACATCAATACAACCATTATAGCCCAGATTTTAATAATATGTCTGCATTAAGTGCATAGTAATTACATAAATTGCAAAAAAAGTGCAATAAACTACAAAAAAATTGAAAATCGTTTTTGCTTTTTTAACATATATTTCTAGTTAGAGAAATTTAAGAGGCTTATCCCTCAAAACTTTAAATACAGAAAAGTTGCAAAAAATAGTTTCCCACCACAGGAAATTTATTTTAAGTGTCTTCATAGTTTTATTTTTTAGATACACCAATTTTTATACACTGCAGGAAAAACAAAAATAAATGTTATAATGCAAATTTGCAAAGAAAACAGCATGTGCATCAAAATAAACTATTTAAAACAGTTCAATTTGAGTCCTAAGCATCCCAGAAACCACACAGAAAAGTCCAACATGACTTTTAAAAACACCAGTATGGGCTTATAAGGCCCATAAGTTAAAAAAAAAAACTACATTTTCTGCGAAAATAACGTCACTTCCGGTTTCGGGCAGGTCATGGCGGACATGCGATAGTTCGCGCTGACGTCTATTCCAACGTAGGAAGTGTTACAAACAGCTGATCGGATCAGCAAAGCGTGTTTCTGGAATATTATGTTTTTGTTGCTGCAAGTGCTTTTTATGCAGTTTTTGCAAAACTATATGTGGAAGGAAACTGTGACCGAGGACAAGCTGATGGCATAAGATGTAAGTACAACTCCTCCGGTTTCATATGCAAAAACAAATTATTGCTCTAGCTCACGTGGTTGCAGAGCTACAAGGATTTAAAAGTAGTTACGCAAAACAGAGCGTGCTGCTCTAACCGGCTTTAAAGGGTTAAAGGGTGATGGTGTAACAGCTGACTGTCTCAGTGACTCAGTGCAGTCCTGGATGTTTTGAGTCACACAAATGATCTCAGGCCGTTTTCTCACCTGTGGGTCGTTTGCTCTGCTCTGATCCGGTCGATGAGTTCGTAAACCTGTAGCTGCGGTTCGGTTTGTTTTCAATCACACCTGCACAAACGACCCGCACCAAGCTCTAACCCGAGGTCGATTTAAATGGACTAAACATCGTCTTCAGCGTGACCTAAAGGAGACGTTTGTTTTCACAGTGTGTGCATTAACAGGTATTCATTCTATAAGCTCACACCTGTAAGTCTTCATGTCGCACACACAAAGAGCCGCACACATCTCGACTCCTCACTGGCTGCTGTGGTACGTTTGCAGGAGCTGAGAGTGAAATGTGCAACTGTCCAAAAATAAAGACCAGAGGTGGGGGGTGGGGGTTTGTGCCTCAGACTCTTCAGCACCTCCAACACTCTTTGGAGGAATCTCTTCATCCAGCTCTTCATTGTTTCTTAAACGTTTGATCTGCAGCGGCCACCCCGCCTGACGTCAGCAGGTGGATGCTATCTCCACCGCCTCCACGGCGATAACGCAGCAAATGGACTGTCACATCCCACAAAGACGGCGAGGGCCGCGAGGACGTTCTGTACGCCCCTGTGTTTATTGTCCCTTTCATTTTTTTTTTCATCTCCTTTTCTCCACCTCTCACTCGACTCGCTGTCCTCAGCAGCGCCATGGCAACACAGGAGATGAATGTCGACAAAGAAAATCCAGACGGCAGGAAAATGGAGGAGGAGGAGGAGGAGGAGGGGTGAACCTGCACAGAAGGACAAGGAAAGATTTAGTGAGGCTTTCAGTAACACTGTGAGGGGGGTGATGATAAAATGGAGAGCTGCCCTCGTCTTCGTCCCCAACAGAAAGATTTACAGCTGCTCTCAAGTATATTTAGCAGCAGAGCTCATGAAACGAGGGCTCCTTCATCGTCTGCACTGCACGTCGGTCCGCGGAGGACGGGCCAGCTCTATTTAAAGCTTTATGAAGTTTCAGGGAAACCGTTCAATGTCGGCGCGGACGTTTTCATGAGCGGGAAACGCGGTGGATGGCGGGGAAAACGTGTTGATTTAAGCATTTATGACAGGTTTATACACTGTAAGAAGAAACACGAGTGGCTGATCTCACAGAAACTTACACGAGTTTAAAGTTTATGTGCCAGGTTTTCTTCTTTATCACATCAGTGAGATAGATTTATTAATTTATTTTAAAAAATACATTTCTAACATGTTTCACTGAGATTTTCTCTCCTGAAATTAAGTAAAATTTATTTATATAGCACATTTCACAGATAAAAATCACAAAGTGCTTCACAATAAGATCAGACATACAAGTTAAAATTAATTAAAAGCCCGTTTGTATAAAAATGTCTTCAGCTGCTTTTTAAAGGAGTCAGTAGAGTCTAGACAGCGTAAAGACAACGGCAGAGAGCTCCACAGCCTCGGTGAAAAGCTCGATCCCCACGGGTTTTAAAGCTGGTACGTGGGACCACCAGTAGCCTCTGACCTGAAGACCTAAGTGCTCGGGATGAAGCATGAGGTTTCAACAGGTCAGAGCTCTAAAAGTTACAACTAAAATTTTAAAATGAACCCTAAAATTTACAGGCAACCAATGAAGAGAAGCCAAAACTGGAGTAATGTGTGACCTCTTGTTTGTACCAGTTAAAAGTGTCGCCGCTGCATTCTGTACAGACTGAAGGCGATCCAGAGCGGATTTGTTGAGACACGTAAAAAGACCGTTACAATAATCCAAACGAGAAGAGATAAAAGAGATAAAAGCACGAATCATCTCAAGTTCTGCCTTTGACACCAGTCTGAGTTTAGAAATGTTTCTCAGATGATAAAAACAGTTCTGGACAAGTTGTTTAGAGTGTTTCTCACGAGACATTGAACTGTCAAATATAACACCTGACTAAGTTGTTTCTGCTGTAAACAGGTTTCAACAGGCTTCCCTTAAACACTATATTCTGCATCTGGACCAAACGCGCTCCTCCTTTGTTTCCTCCTTTTGCCCCGTTTGTACAGATGCAGTTTTCAGGAGCTTTGGTTCATTAGTTTTCGTGTAATCGAGAAACAGTGAAAGTGTTTAACAAACTGAGTAACAAAGAAACATCCAAACCTCGGTACAACTCAGAGTCTTGACCTCACATCTTCTACTCAACATATTCACTCTTAAATTCATCTTCAGATCAAATAAATGTAAAGCCTTTGACTCATCGCTCTCTTCTCTTTGTATAAAATGAAGTTTGGTCTTTGGGGTTCATCCACAGCCTGGTTAAAGGACACGGTGGCCTCAGGTCATCAGGATCAGCTGCTACGTAAAGCGGGGTGTCATCATCGTACAGGTGCATTTCCTCTGGCTCATGGATCAGATAACTGTTAGAAAGACGTGTCCTGGGCAGAGCCTGGTGGGACACCACGCCAGAGGTTTAGTGTCTGTAAGAGAAGCTTTCATCAGTGACCTCAGGCCCAACACGGCGCTTACAGCAGAAAACGTTTAAAGGACCAAAATTGAGACAAACATGATTCAGCAGAAAGTCTTGTTTTATTAAAAATATGATCATAACTTTAGACTCTTGATATCAATCTAGTAAAAATTATACAAATTAAAGCAGTTTTAAATGCAGTATATGCACCATACTTTAATAAGAAAACATTTATTTTGTTTGGAAAAAGGAAGCAGGCGAGCAGGTGGATAAAACCAGACTGACCACATTTTGGCCCCGCCTTCAGACTAGCACCACTCACATACTGATATATTATTTTAGCTGACGTAGAGTGATGTGACTGATACTGAAGGCGCATGTTAATTAGACGAACACTTTGCTTCATCGTGTGACAGACTTGGACTCATCTGTACTTCCTGTTCTCAGGTTTATGACCATAAAAGGAAAATGTACAAAATCGCAGGATAATAACCGCCATTTAAAAACATCAGCACAGAGAAATGATGAGTGCAGGTTACAACTGCGTATTATAAATCATAGTTTTTAATTTATAACATTTAAATGACTAAAGAAAAATGTTATATTCTAGATTTATCAAAATTATATCAATGCTGCACTACAGAAATAAAAGTGGTCTCCTTGATACGTGCATTGATCTCTGATGTTCCTGTGGGCCGGATTTGGACCCTGCGTGGCCTGTTTCTGGCCCCAGGACCACATGTTTGCCACCAATGCTCTAGATGAACTCGCTGTGCTGTCGTGACCGACACTCCTGTGATCTCCACACCGGGAAAACTCGGAGTCTTCCCTGCTGACTCATTTTCGGAGTCTGAAGTAGGACAAAGGTCAGCTGGACCAACCCCGCTGAGAGGAGGAGGAGGAGGAGGAAGACTGTGTGAGGTTTCCAGACTGCAGAGAGAAGAGATCAGAGGACCAACTTCCTCCCTGCCTGCGCTCTCTTTAAACGCACGCACACACACACACACACACACACACACACACACACACACACACACACACACACACACGCACACGCTCTCTCTCTCGCTCGTCCTCTCGTCAGCCCTGCAGTCTGCTGTTGCTGTCTGCTCCACACAGACGGAGGCTCGCCGACCGGCTGCCGAGCGATGCTCTCTCACCCCGTCGCCACGTTAATCCCCCCCCAGAGGCTCCGCGCTTTCTCCCCCCGTCACCCCCGCGCCATGACGAGCGTTTATCCCCGCTGACAGGAAGAGGACGACCGCGGTTCGGCTCATCTCCCGGTCACCTCCGTCGGCTCCTCTGCAGCCTCCCTGTTTGTGTCTGAGAGGAAGAAGACGAGGAGGTGGGGTGGGGGGGGGGGGGGACCCAAGGTGGAGTGAAGCCCCCTCCCATCGTCTGTTCTCCAGCCAGCACCACCTCTGCCACCCCGCAGCCTGCAGCAGGAGCGAGGAGGCGCAGAGGAGGCGACACACCACCTTCAGCGCAGCAGCAGCAGCGGCGGCATCAACATGCTCAACTCTGTGTGGTACGCCAAAAAGATGGGCCGCCGCATCATGGGCACCCTGAGGAGAACCAAGCGGCTCCACCGGCGCCTACTGGTAGGTCGCCCCCCCTCCTCCAGCTCCTCCACCTCCCACCTATGAGGAAAATAAATCCTCCCAAAGGTTAGGAGGTAGGGGGAGGTGCTGCAGCGTGCAGCGTGACTCATTTCCTAGCACGTGTGTTCATACGGTCATGCACTCCCCCGTGTGTGTGTGTGTGGTGAGCGTATCGATCGGGCCGTCTGCTGCGTGACGCTGCTGGCTGATGTGTAAAAGTTGCAACAGGAGATGTGCTGCTGCGTCATGTGTCGGCTTGCGCACAAACGCTCACATCTGGTCCAGAAACGCCCTCGATCCGCATCCAGCAGATTCACGTCGTGATAAAGAACATGCGGCAGCGCGCGTGTGTGTCACTGAGGTGATTTGTTGATAAGGCTGCAGCGGCCGTGAGCGGGCTTTTACATTAACGTCTCAATGTGTGAATGTTCCAGAGCTGTGCTTTGAATCTGACGGCGAGGACGAGGTGGCGTGGAGTCTCAGGGGTCCGTGTCGTACCTGTGCAGGTTTCCCTGACCCGCTCTCTGCCTCTGTGTGGCTACGCCGAACAGGTTTACCTGCATAAACAGCAGCATCATGTTCTGGGCAGATGTGAGGAACCCCTGCAGTAGCACATGCCTTCCCTGGCGTTGCCTAGCAACCTCTAGGCTCCTGACACACAGCGCTACCCGACCACCTCCCCCCATTTACTGACACACACACTCATACGTTAACATACACGCTCGTCCGCAGCTGTATTTTTATCACAGCGAGGTTGTATCGGGTGGCGTTATGGTTACAGCGGGCTATGACGCGATGCGTGGACGACGTGGACGGCGTTTTCGGGGGCAACGAACCAGCTGAGGATCGTTTAGCAGCTAAAGAGGCGATAATTCCCCTCAGGTGCTTTCACGCCTCCCGAGTCGGATCATATGTTGATGTTCAGTTTATTTGTGCTGCCTCCGGGTCAGACTCTCTGTTACAAACGGGAACACGCTTCCCAGGGACTGATCCAACTTTTCCATCTCTGATTCAGTTCCTACGACAACGTAGCATCGTTAATATTAGTCTGTAATCCTCACTGTGAGAAAGAGACTGGAAGTCATTCTCTTATTTTCCAGTAAAACACTGAGCAGAGGGTGAAATGTTTGCCACTGTGGGCTCTCTCCACAGGCCGATTCACCTGTGACCCAAATATCTCATCAGTGTCTGCTTCATCGTTCCTGCTGCTCTTATTGGTCACATCTGGAGGTCCTGGCAAGATTAAACTCTTAAACATGTTAACATGAGTCTGCAGTCAGCATTGTTCTTCGACTCACAGAAAGGAATGATGTGAAATGCACAGGTGTGGTCCTTCAGGAGCAGCACATCATCTGTGCATGGTCCGAATACTGATTGGTTGAAATGTTGTCATGAGGTTGGTGACATAAAGTTGTGGAAACGATAGACTGAGATAAACCACTTACAGATGGACGTCTGAGTTTAGTTATAACCAGGTAAATGAAGTCAGCGGACAACATTTTCATGGAAAATAATACGCGTGGTGATAATCCAGCTGTTGACACGAACGTCACAGCCCAACAAACACGCCGACGAGCGAGCTCACGCGCTGGAATCAAACCTCGGGTAGTTTTGTAGTTTCAGAGCTGATCGTGACGACTCCTGGATCAGAGGCCACGCAGGAGGTGAGATGAGGACTGGAGCTGATGATGGGAAAGTTTGATTGTTTATAGTTTGTGAGTCATCGTGAGATTGCAGCTGTCAGACGATCATTAGCTGCATTTCTTCAGAGAGAGATATGACACCCAGCAGGCAAACGGAGCTAAAAGCACCATTAATGACTGCTGTACATGAGCACAGTGTGAGGAAAGAGTAATAATGTGACGACTGAAGTGCTGTGTTTGGTGGGATGTTGAAATGCACGGTTTAATTACCCCGAGCAGCAGACGTTACTTTGTTTGGCAGGTGAACCTGATGCAGGTCTGTGTTCATGTCAAAGTTACTCTAATTACATCCAGACATCACCAAAGTCCAAATCTTTCATCTTTCATTCTGACAGTTGAACTGTTAAATGCAAGATTTTACTGTCAGATCTAAAGTGACGCTCCAGGGTGGGTTGGTAGTTCTACTCCTCTGTTCCCTCGTGGGTTGTTCAGTGTTTGGGCAGAGCAGTGCAGACGTGACACGGAGCTCTGATTCATGGCTGTTTCCTGTCCCGTCAGGTGTGACTCATGTCAACACAGCGTTGCTGCTTTAGCAGGTGTAACAATTAAGTTTAACATCCATAAAAACAGAGTTTATTACATTTAACGGAGTTAGAAGTTAGCAGGAAGTTAGCTCGCTAGCTTCCACCTAAACATGTTGTGCTACGTGACTGCTAGCGACACAACTATGTTAGCATAACATTAGCACAGTGAAGCTGGAGGATGAACGCCAACTTTTTTCCACTCGATAAAAGTTAACGTGACGGATTCTGGTGGTCAGGGACAAATGCAATCACATAGCAGGATGCTATACACGGGCCAAACTTCAGTCAGGAGAACAACTGAGATAATCCATCCACAATACGAGGTTAGTTATTAATATACTGCAACAACATGGGAACAGAGCAGCTGCAGAGAATTCAACATTAATGAATCAATGTTGCGGAAGTGGAGGAAACACAGTTTTTGGCTTTCCCCATATTTCAACAGTGCTTCATCTCTTTGCTGTGACTGTCGCCCGCCATCATTTGCAGATGATAATGGTTTTAGCCGCTGCGATGCTTTCGATCAAAACAGGCGCAGCTTGATGACATCATCAACATGCGCTATCGCGATAGAGCGATATAGTCAAAATCTCTATCGTTGGCCAAATTTATATCGCTTCTATCGCCCACCCCTAGTTCAATTCAATTCAATTCAATTTTATTTATATAGCGCCAAATCACAACAAAAGTCGCCTCAAGGCGCTTCATAGATACAGAGAAAAACCCAACAATCATATGACCCCCTATGAGCAACACTTTGGCGACAGTGGGAAGGAAAAACTCCCTTTTAACAGGAAGAAACCTCCAGCGGAACCAGGCTCAGGGAGGGGCGGGGCCATCTGCTGTGATTGGTTGGGGTGAGAGAAGGAAGACAGGATAAAGACATGCTGTGGAAGAGAGACAGAGGTTAATAACAGATATGATTCAATACAGAGAGGTCTGTTAACACATAGTGAGTGAGAAAGGTGACTGGAAAGGAAAAACTCAATGCATCATGGGAATCCCCGGCAGCCTACATCTATTGCAGCATAACTAAGGGAGGATTCAGGGTCACCTGGTCCAGCCCTAACTATATGCTTTAGCAAAAAGGAAAGTTTGAAGCCTAATCTTGAAAGTAGAGATAGTTGAAGGTAAACCCTAACAACATTATTATCAGTCGTTGCCAAATATTTGCTAGCGGGGGATTGTGGTGGTGTTGGGATTCTCTGATTCTTAAACTGAACCAACCTGAACAGAATTTAAACGATTTCATTCTGAAGTAATTTTCTGGAGTTTCAGTAGGATTGATCCACCTGTAAGTCAGTGAATCTGTTTTAACTCACTGAACACAAATCTGTGGATTTTTTCCTCTCTTAGTTTTTATAAAGGCAGAAATTGTGACAGAAATATCTCACAACCCGTTTCTGTAAAACTGCTCCTCTAGCTGCTGTTATGGAGTAACAGAAACACAAACGAAACTGTTGCTATATGCAGATGATGTCGTTTTGTAAAAGCACAAAATCAAATGGATCGTTCCTAAAGCTGGTTGTAAAAGTCCTCCACGGTTCTGCTGTGTTCCTGCAGTTTCCTGTGAAATGAGGCCACTTTCAGCTTCTGTGGTGTGGATAAAGATGTTTGGATTGTTCGCACCTTCAGCCAGACTTTTATTTTGGAGGCCGGGTGTTGTTTTCTCACACCTGAGATTAATATTTTCTTTAGTGTTGGAGAAAAGACGGCGAGAGAAGCTTTAGTCTGTATAAACCACTTTCCCTGCTGCAGACTTCAGAGCTCCTGCTGCATAAATTTGCACGTTAACGAGGAAGGAGGAAGACTACTGAGGTTAATCCTCCACAGCTCCTTTACATGACTAAAACCACCCATGTTGTGTAGAACAAGCAGTGCCATTGAAAAGCTGTTGGTATTTGTGAATCGCTGGTTTGTTTACAGTGCAGCCGTGTGCTGACGTGAGTGGCCTGTAGGTGGAGCTGCAGACGCACAGCAGCAGTTTAATCCTAATCTCCAGCAGATCCTCGGTGCTTCTCCGCGGCCCTCACCGTGGAGTCATGATGTGGCTGTAAACGCTGGGTGATGATGGAGCAGAGAGATGATGTTTGTTTGCTGTGACACACTTGGTGCGTCGACTTTCTGCTGTTTGTGAATCATGTGGCTCAGTCTCCATGACGGCATCGTATGAGCAGATTTACATCAGTAGAAAGTCGAGGTGTCTCTCCATCGTCCATATAATGAACCATCTGCCACGACAGGAAGTGCGTTCATAGCTTTGAGTTTTGGTACAGACTTGATTGTTTTCAGTGAAACGCAGGTTTTGGATGTTGGTGTGGAAATGTCAGAGTATATGATGTGCAGGTATAAGTGTGAGATATCTGCTGCAGCTCGTTCTCCTCATCACAGACAAACTGCACACTCAGGAAATCCCAGGAAACAAAATCTGCATTTATGAGGATTTTTGAGCCAAGATCTTTTGTTTATGTAGCTTTGGAACAGTTTGGCATTTTTAAAAGTGTTTCCAACATAATCTGTGTGCAGTTTCAACAATATTTTGCTAAATGTGAATAATTTATCACCTCGCTTGGAGGAAAACACAGCGTCAGAGCGACGTTCCTGCAGAGCTGCACCTGTAACCAGGCCGTGGAGGTCTGACGGAGTTTGCGTCCATCAGGAGCGTCCACGCTGCTGTCGCGGAGCACATTTTATTTAAGTGACGAGAGAGAGAAGGCCTGCGTGTTTTTCACCTCCAGCTTCGGGTGGAGACGTGAGGATCGTCGGGTTTTTCTCTACAGCAGAGGCTTAAAGCAGCTTCCTGCCCGCCTGCCGCTAACTGGGAGTCCTCGTCGCACTCCCCCCTCGCTGCTGACACGCACGCCGCTGTGTCTGAATCCGGGGGCAGCATCGATTATTCATGCAGCGAGTGGAGCTGCCCGTCACCCCCCCTCGTGCTGACATGGGCCTCGCTCGCTGGAGCCGATTAATTGGCAGGAGAACGAGAGAAGACGAGAGGGAGGGTGTCACAGAGAAGGAGCAGCCGGCAGGGAGGGGTGAGCCGGGAGAGAAGAGAGGGAGCTGCTGCGCTGTGGAGCCGGAGGTGGAGGAGTAACACGGCAGAGTTTGGAAGTATCGCCGTCTCGTCGTAGGCGTCGAACATTCTGGACTCGAAGGAAGCATCTTTCATTCACTCTTTATCCTCCTCCCCCTCCTCCCCCAGCTCCTCCTCCTCCGTTTGGGAAGATGACCACTCATTACCTGCAGCAGGACTTCCTGTCTAAAGCCGTGAACGGCGAGAAGAAGCTGCCGCGGGTCAACGCCAGCTTGCAAGAGTCCATCGCCCACCTGCACCCTCTGCAGAGGCAGCACGCCATCGAGCTCCACCGGCAGCAGCAGCAGCAGTCGTTCAATCACCCGCAGGTCCAGGCGTCGCTGTCGACCTTCACCGCCTGCACCGTGCCGGCGTCCTGTCGAGCTCGCAGTCGGTTCCTCAACCTGCGGGACAGCGTGAAGAAAAGCCCGACCAAGAGTACGGCCAAAGTCAAGAGCGCCAGGAAGGAGATCTCCTGGGTGCCCTTCGCTTACAGCAAGGTAGCGACGTCATGTGACCAGAGATTTTTATTTTTTCCACTGCGGGAACTAAAACTTTGTCGATTGAGCGCCGTGTGTTTAAAGAAGTAAAAGATCGCTTTGTTAGAAAGGAGAGAGAGTGGGAGCTAAAGGCTGTTCCACAGACACGAGCAGCCGACGGTGGGCGGGTGGGCGGGTGGAGGTTGTTCCCCTTTAACCACTGATTGCATTTCTAAAGGACGCACAGATTCAGAGTCAGATCAACAAGTGCTGATGTTTGTAGAGTTTCAGTAAAATCACTGAGACTAAAAACTACAGTCAGGTTTCAGGAGACTCTCAGTGTCTGAGTCTTTATATGAAGCAAACGAAAACCTGCTGAGTTCAAGGTCACACTGGAGAACTGGCTGTTTTGGTGGTTGTTGTAGCAGGAGTGTGTGTGAACGAGACCTGTGGTCAGTCAGATTGAGTTACTACATGGAGAATCGATGGACTGTGTGTCCACGTGTGACAGCCACATCACCCTGCCATCACGGTTAAATCCATACTTAAACACTCTCCAGCACCTCGCCGTTTTACGACCGAATACATGAGCGATGGTGTGAGCCACGTGTTTTGGTTGGGGATTCATCTGCTGCACATTTCAAAGCTCCCATCTTTAAGTGGTGGTCTGTGGTCACACCGTCGCTACATTATGGCTTCATCACCGATTCGGTCCAAAGCGTCTGTGGCTCCTCCCACCAGCGGACGTTCAGATCCATGTTATGGATGCAGGGAGCTCAGAAAAACTGCAGCTAGGGGCTCGAGTGGGGGGTCGTTTAATCTGTGTGGCTTCGCTGGTACACTGAAGACTAAAGTGACACACGTGCCTCATTTACTGAAAGCAGGACATAGATTCTCTGTAATAAACCAGCAGGGTTTGACCTCTGACCTCTGACCTTGGTTAAGAGTTCATGGTTTCAGGCTCCAGTTTTGTGTCCTGTTGAATAAAACGCGGTGCTCGTGTTGGAGATGAAGATGATGGGATATTCAGGGCGGGGCTACCATGTCACTGACTGAAGGTCAAGATGGTGAAGATGGTCAGCTTGTGGCTGTCCATCTTTTATATACAGTCTGTGCTGATAAGTTTGGGGTCGTGTGTCATCAGGTAAAATCATCAACTGTAAAAATACTAATTAATGTGTCATTTATAAACTCCAGGCTCAGCTGTGTTGATATTTATACTGAAGGACTGATGTCAGCGGTGTGAGTTCATCGGGGTCAAACATCAGCTTGGAAACCTGATTGGTCAATAAATCGATTGGTGGGCGTCTGATTGGTTTTGGTTGTTGTTGATGTCTATCGCTGTCTGATAGATGAAATCATGACCTCTGCCCTCTCTGTGTGTCGCTGCATTTGTTAAACCAGTTTCGTGTCTTTTGGGAGTAATTAAGCCTCGTTGTCAGCAGCTTTCCGGCGAGCGGAGCCGCAGAAGTAGGGCTGGCGGATCGATGCGGTCGATGTGCGGGGCTAATTTTAGCGGCTGTTGGTTTTCCATGGGCTCTGCTGCTGCGGCACAACAATTAAGCCTCTTGGAAACGCAGCGGCGCTTCCTGCCAGCAGCTTCACGAGGTCCTGCTGTTGCATAACAGAGGTCACAGCGGTGAGGGCCGCCGCTGTGACCTCTGTGGTGTTTCATGTGCACGCAGCAGGCCTTCACGGTGCACGCAGGGGTGTTGAATTAAATGTAGACGTGGAAAAAAAAAGAAAGAAAAAAGATCATGGCTTTTTTAAAAAATTTCTGTCACACACGTGCATCACACACATTTATGGGTTGTGCCTGAACAGTTTACAGTTTATTTTGTGTATTTTCATTCTTAGTAGATGAATAAACAGACGATCCACTCTTTTAAAAGCTGTTTGTTTCTCGAGCTGAAACTCACGAGTGGAGCTGCTGCGGCGTTCATGGGCAGATTGTGCTGCTGCTGTCGGGGAGCGCTGGTGCTAGTTAACGTTAGCTTGTTGATGCTGTAGTTCCCCAGCAGCACGTAGCATCGCAATGAGGCGTCTGACGTCTAATACGCAGCACTGGTAAAAACGTCTGCATGTGATTGGCCAGCTGCTGGCTCGTTCAGACCAGTGATGATGTTTCCACTAAAACCAGTTACAAGTTCACCTTTGAATCAAACGCAGAGTGGGCCCATCATGAAATCATGAAGAGGCTGCTGTGGAGTGAAAAACAGCCTGAAGGCGACGCTGGTTACGCTCGACAGCATCTGTGAGAACAATAGAACCACAATAGAAACGTGTCGCCAGACTGAGTCGGAGCTGAAACTCAACAGCAGCGAGGACGATGCTATCGTAGTTTTAATGTGGAGCAAAGAGGCGGAGCCATCAGCGGTAAAACAAACACCTGATGGACAAGATGAAACCTGAAACCGCGTCTCTTCAGCTGCTTTGTTTCCCTTTGCGTTAGCGACAAAGCTACAGTGACGCTGTAGACCAGGGGTGTCAAACTCAAATACACAGTGGGTCAAAATTCAAATCTGGAACAAAGTTCCAGCTAACATTAATATTTATTGAAAAAAAAAAAATCTTCCTCCAATTATCAGAATGAATCTTTTCTTATGGACTCAAACAAGTTTTGCTCAAAAAACTGAATATGGAACAAGCAAAGCTTAATACTAAAAAATATATATATTAGCTGTAAAATACCAGTAGGTCAACTCTAACAGTAATTTGGTATGGCTTCGCGGGCCAAATGTTTGACACATATATATGCTGTAGACGGTAAAGTTAAAGGCGTGTCTTAATTTGGCAGCTGTGCCGTGTTCAGGTACATTTATTCAACGTTGTTTACAGATGTTTGTAAACCTGCCAGCTGATCGTTCTATTGGAGCAGAGTGAAATCGGTCCTCGAGCTCCTCGTTTGATTTTTGGGAGTTGAAGGTGAAACGATCAGTGACGTCATGGTGAACATGTGGGTGTGCGGTTTCTTCTTTAGCGTCAGTAGAAACTCGGACATGAGGTCGCGGATACAGCTGTGACCTTTGACCTTTGAGGGTCTGTGCCAATGTCATCACTGGCTGTCGGGGTTAAAACTCCCAGATTGAAATATCCGCTGCTTTCCAGTAATGACATGAAGGACATCGGCGCCCTGCTGGAGCTGTACCGAGGGACTGAGGATTTACCCCACACACACACAGACACACACACAGACACAGACACACAGACACACAGACACACACACAGACACGCACGCACACGCACGCACACACACAGACGCACACACACACACACACACACGAACACACACACACACACACACACACACAGACACAGACACACAGACACACAGACACACAGACGCACACACACACACACAGACACACAGACACACAGACACACGAACACACACACACACACACACACACACACACACACACACACACAGACGCACACACACACAGACACACAGACACACACACACACAGACGCACACACACACACACAGACACACAGACACACGAACACACACACACACACGAACACACACACACACACACACACACACACACACACACACACACACACACAGACGCACACACACACACACACACACACACACGGCTTTAATCCTCAGAACAGCAGATGGGCGAGTTTGCCACATCAGGGTCGTCAGGTGTCACTCACACAGTGACCTCCTGTGATTGGCCGACCTCTCTGACACTTGGCGGTCCTTCTCTGTCAAACTCCTCCCACCTGGCACCTCGGCTCGACCTAAACGAACGCCCCCTCTCAGTCAGCATGCACACACACATACATCCTCTCCTCCTCCTTCACCGGCTGTTCATCTGTGTCTAACCTTTGACCCCTCACCATGCTATTGTTCAGCAGGCCGAGGCCGCCCCGCCTTCCTCACCCATAATCCCCGTGATCCCAATCTTGCCAATCCCAGCCGAGACCACCGCCATCCCTCCAACGTCACAGGTCTCCTTTTTTTGTTCCTTTTTGACTTTCCTCCTCTCCTTCTCTGCTCGATCCCTCCTTCCTTCCCTCCTTCCATCCTCACTTCCCTCCTCGCTCATTTGGCTCTGCGGCTTTCTGTCGAGTTCGGTTTTCAGTGTCGGCCGTCCAGCTGTGGCGCTGATGAAGCGAGCAGATTAGAGATAGAAACAGCGGGAGGAATGCCACGCTCCCCCCGGTTGACTTTTCAGAGCCCATCTGGCTCCTCCCGGGCGAGCGAGCGAGAGTAGACGAGGAAGACGAGGTGAAGGAGCAGCTTCTGCACGACTGGATTTGATTGATTTTCTTGATTTGCTTCTTCATTTAAGGCTTCATGCTTCAGAACTGCTTCTGCAGCGTGAAGCGCCACCACGTACGTACCGCTCGTGCTCGCTAATCTGTGCTCAAATCCTCGGCTTCCCGTTTTAGCATCATGAGGAGAGTTAGTCTTTTAGCAGCTGCGCGGCGGCCGACCCGGGCGCAGCGTGGGGTGGAGGGTGTTTGTAGGGTGGAGATCTTTTTCCTCTGTGATGTTCTCACTCGTTTCCTCGTCTCTGCAGGCCAATCCTCCGCCTGTGGTGGTCAACGCAGACAGCCTGGACACACCCCTATACGTGAGTGCTGCTCCTTTCTGAGTGGATGCATGAGTGATGGATGGATTGGAAGATGATGACAGATGCATGAAGGCATGAAACCTGTGTTGATGATTGTATGGATAAAGATGGAGTCGTGGGTGGGTAGGTGGGTGGATAGATCCACAGACTACGGATAGGATGCAGGACTCTGTGGATCTGCAGATGTTTGGTGACTCCATCTTCACCGTCGGTCCAGCTGGAGCCTCACCTGCCCAGCACTGGACCCGTCTTTATTAAATTGATGTTTGCCTCCCGTGGACTCCGGCCGCTGTCAGCACGGCGTCGCTTCAGTTTCACCTGACGGGGAGAAATATTTGAAGAAGCATCTGCTTCACTCTCCCCACATCAGTTCAGTGCTGCAGCACGTTCCTGTTAATTGGACGGTTTAAAGGAAATGTGTTAGATCAGAGTCGGCGAGTGAAGCTGTGAGCAGACGGCTGCATCACACGAACTTCAGGTTTAAGAGGAGGAAATAAAAACTCTTCAGTTCTCCGAGGTTAGACGTGAGCAGGAGGAGGCTCAGTTGAACCCTGGACTCAGTGAAGTGTTTTTAATGTACAGTAGAGTCTGTGTTCTACTAACGTGTTTGCTTCCTATAAGCTGCTGCTGGGAGGAGCCGACAGGTGAGCTGATACCTGTGTGTGTGTTTGCAGGTGAATGGGACGGAGGCTGATTATGAGTACGAGGAGATCACGCTGGAGCGGGTAAGCTGACTTTCCTTTTTACTTCCCCGTGAGTGACGGCCGTGCTGCTCGCCGCGAGAGCCGCCGTAACTCCGTCGCGTCTTTACGAGCCACATAAACGAGCCACGGTCTACGACTCGGAGGACAGGCGACCCGCCGTCTGATGCTCTCTGTTTGACTTTGAGGCGCTGCGTTCATGGACGTCCGCTGCCTGCACCAAACCTCTGACAGTCTGAGATTTCGGGGGAAACAAGGACGAATGAACCAGATTCTGTTAAACAAAAGTTTCTGATCCTCTCACACAAACAGTTTCTCTTTAATCAGCTCTGTTTTAATCCTGCTCGCTGCCTCTGGTGTTATCCGCCACATTGTTACCGTCTTCCTGCTTTTGTTCTCGTCCTAATTTTGCTCCTTTAAGTGCAAATTATTAAAACAGGGTCTGCCTGTTGTTCTGTCTGCGGTCTGTTGTTGTTTTTATCATCACAACCAAAATGTTTCCACACATGACACAAACTGAATCGTTCACAGAAGTGGACACGCCGGACGCCACCGCGGCAGGAAGCAGCCATTCTACACAATAACTGCACATTTATAAGATTTCAGTGCAGAACGGCATGCTGGGTAATTACAGCGGTGTATTTGAACCAGTGAAGGTAGAAACAAAAAACACTTTTAATAGCCGGTGCACGCTCTCGGGTTCTGGATGTTCGCTGATGTTATCTGATTGGTGCAAACTCGTGCCGGGGGATTCGCGTAGCAGACGTGTTCGTGCTTCGTTGTTCCAGCTGTCACTTCTGCTCCTCTTGGCTGCGGTTCGAGGTTTTCCAACACGGCGTCAAACTCCAGTCGTCACTGCTCAGCAGCATCGTCGCTCTGTCGTCACCTGGAAGGCTTTTATTGTGAAACGCTGGCAGGAAGTGTGAATCTTTATTATTAATACTGTGGTTTCCAGGGGAACTCGGGGCTGGGCTTCAGCATCGCAGGCGGCACCGACAACCCTCACATCGGTGAAGACCCCAGCATCTTCATCACCAAAGTGATCCCCGGAGGAGCGGCGGCGCAGGATGGACGGCTCAGGTGAGGCAGCAGGAAACTGTTTGTTGGTGAAGGAGGTGTGACTGATGTCTGAGCGGCTTTTTGATCCCTCCGTCACCTCATTAGAGGAGGGCTCAGATATCCTACAACACCCAGAATGCTTTGCAGCAGTTGCTTCCAGGCTGCTGCTTTAGAGCGTAGCTGCTGACAGGCTGTTCAGCTGATCAGCAGTTCGTGGGGACAGACTCACACAGTTTCTAACATTAACCTAAGATCACAAACTTTATTAGCTCAGCTGTTGGTCAGCTGTCAGCTCGTATGAAAACACGCAGTGAGAGAAGGACGTCTGTCCCTCGTCTGCAGTCAGAGGTGGTGTCCTCACAGCCGGACCCCCGCGGTGCCCTGCAGCCTTTCATGGCTCATTCATAATGCAGAAAGTCTGTCACACCTGATCCAGGTGATGATGATGAGGACGAAGAGTCTCAGGTTTCCTTTAAACTGTTTGTAAGTTTGGATCCGTAGTTTGGCTCTACTTCCTGCTTTAACGCCAATAAATGAAAGAATAAAATCTGTGACGTCATCAGTTTCTATTGAAGGAGGTGACCTGACTGACGGCGGGGTGTTCCCGCTCTGTTTCAGGGTCAATGACGTCATCCTGAGAGTCAACGAGGTGGATGTTCGGGACGTGACCCACAGCCGAGCCGTGGAGGCGCTGAAGGAGGCGGGATCTCTGGTCCGACTCTACGTCCGCAGGAGGAAACCCGTCTCAGAGAAAGTGATGGAGATCAAGCTGGTGAAAGGACCCAAAGGTAGCGTGAAGGCTTAACCTGCGCTCAGATCAGGCGCCCGCTCAGATCAGGCGCCCGCTCAGATCAGGCGCCCACTCAGATCAGGCGCCCGCTCAGATCAGGCGCCCTGTCTGAGCGCAGACGCATTATTAAACCTGTGAGTGTTCCTAATGTTTTGGCTCACGGCCGCAGCTCTGCGCAGATGGCGTGGATGTGTGTCGGCCGTGTTGCTGGATTGTCTCCGCTTGCTGAGGAGCTTTAGTGAAATCCCCGCGGGCCTCATGATTATTCAGACGAGGAGCCCGGCTCAAGAACAAAGCCTCGGTTTCCACGGAAACATCCTGAAATATGCTTCTGTGCATTTATGTGTCCTGATTGGTTCCCGTGTTAAACCAGCAGCGGCGCGTTTCGTGGGGTGGTTGTTGTTTAAAGTTTGTCCCTGTGAAGGACGCTCAGGCGTCGGAGCTAGACTCCAGAGTTTGAGGGTTTTTACCCAGAATGCTTCACAGTTTCCCCGTCTGATCACCCGGCACCCTCCTTCTGGTTCTTTGTGTTGCAGGTCTCGGCTTCAGTATAGCGGGCGGCGTGGGGAACCAGCACATCCCCGGCGACAACAGCATCTACGTCACCAAGATCATCGAAGGCGGAGCGGCTCATAAAGACGGGCGGCTGCAGATTGGAGACAAACTGCTGGCTGTAAGGACCCGGTTCAAACACGAGAAATCAGACGAATTATTTATTTACACCAAAACTAAAAGAGTAAACACGAGAAAGTCAAAAAGGCGAGTTACAAACATTCAGCGCAATAAAATAACTAAGAAAAGCTCTGATGGCATTATTTATGAAACCCAATAAAGACTCAAATTTGAAACCAGTAAAATTAGAAATAATAATAAAGACAAGCTTCAACTTATGACATGAAGTAACTGCAGGAAAGAAATAAGTAAAGACGACTAAAAGTAGACGGAAAATATAAATAAAAACCAAAAATAGACACACAAGACAGAATGCTATATTTGAAAAAAGAAGCACAATTAGAAATTAATTAAAATAACAATAAAAACAGAAAATGGGCAGATTAAAAGAAAGAGCTGTAAGTTAACATAAAATGAATAATAAATAAAAATTTAAAAAAAGAAAAAACTCCAATTAAATTAATTTTAAATAATCAATAAACCAAAAAGAACTTAAAAGAAAATGTTAATTAAAACCAATAAAGCCTGATTTAAATAATAAAAATAAAACAAACAAATAACATTATTTTAAAAAAGGAAAAAATTAGACTAATAAAAGTTAAATAGAATAAAAGCAGGTTAAAAAAGCTCAGTGAGTTAAAAATTAAATAAAATAAAGGATGGATGGATGGAGGTTTCAGTGATAAAGAACAAATAAAAACAGGAAGTTGCTGACGGTGAAGAACGAGCACCATGAATATTTTTAGGTTTTAACAATAAGATAAAGTTTCACCCTCATAACATTTTATAATTATAAACTATAAACATGTTTCATTGAGGGAAGACGCGCCTCACCACAAACTACCAAACAGCAGACCTTCAGAATAAAAGCACAGGCGTGTCTGACCGCTCCTCTCTTGCTGTGTCTGCGTTCAGGTGAACAGCTCCTGCCTGGAGGAGGTGAGCCACGAACACGCCGTCACTGCCTTGAAAAACACTCCCGACGTGGTCTACTTGAAAGTGGCTAAACCCAACAGTGTCTTCATGAACGACAGCTTCGCCCCGCCCGACCTCACCAACTGTGAGTGCAAACACACACACCTGTGACCTCACCACGAAAGTTTGATCTGTGTGCACCGAGCTGAAGAAAGAAACGTTTTGATTTCAGTTTGTTCTGGAATCCAGGCCAGAAACAGTCAGAAAATCCATAGTTGGAAACTTCCCTGGACTTTTTATCCTGAATTGTTTTCCGTTTTAAGATCTTCCAGATAAATGAGGTCTCACATAAATCAGCTGACCTGGTTTTGAGTTAAAGGTTTCCCTGTGTGAGTGTGGTTAGGGTTAATCCAACCGAGCCGGCCTGTCCCGGCTGGAGGCTTGTTGGTTTCTCTTGAACGCTGCGGTGGATTTTTGCTCTGACATCGAGCAGATTAGAAGGTGGTCAGGATGACATCCGACCCTGAGCCGGTGTGGACCACCGCAGTCTCTGATGATCAGGTGGGGCGGGGATTCGTCAAACGACACGCCTCAAAGTGCAGACGAGGCCGGTTCCTTTAAAACATTTCTCTCTGAACCGGCAGCTTTAGCAGAGATGAAGACGGCCCAGCTCTGAACCTCGCACTTCACTGCAAATTACAGGAAGCGCTCTGAAAACTGTAATACTGCAGGACAAACCTGCATCCCGGAGACTGGAAGCTGGCACCGAGCTGCTGAGGAGACGCCAAAGAAGGAAACACCCCTCAGAGATGCTGAGCTTCAGACTCCTCGGCTGTAGAGGCCGAGGAGTCTGAAGCTCCAAGCAGCTGTGGAGGATCCGGAGCCGAGGAGAGACTGATGGGAACGCACAGGAAGACACGGAGGCTGCAGGAAGTGTTGCACGTTATAACCTGAGTAATCATCATGAGTGAGGCTGGTGCTGGTTTGAAGCCAAACGAGGAACGAGCACAAAATATCCGATCCTGAGAACGATGTTTGACAGCTCGGCTCTCACAAACGCCATCAGGTGCCTCAACTCATCCATGTGAAACTCAGACTCCCTAAAACTGAGTGCTTCCTACACCCTTGTCCTGACAGCTATGATTATATCTGAAGTTTGTGTCTAAACCGACGGAGCAGCTGAACCCTTTCATGAGTCGTGGACCGACGACGCCCTTCGTCTCCTGCAGTGGCAGTAAAACCATCGCTCTGTTTGCAGTGACGTTATTTGTTTAACCTCCTGAAGTCTCCGGGGGAGTGTCCTGATCGTGGAGAGAACAGTTTCCGATCAGACGAACATCGAACTTTCAAATGTTTGTAAAAATGAAGACAAACTATTTTCAGGTTTCATGCTCTCGGCGCTGCTGTCACAGATCTGATGCCGCGGTTACAGCTGATCGTCAGCAGAAATGTGACAGTGAGTTGGGAGGTGCTTGTTTCTCGCTCACTGGTGTCGTTTACGACCCCCCTCGACAGCTCCCGGCCTCGGCCAATCAGGTGGTTACAGGAGCCGGACAGGCGAGCAGATGCAGCAGCTCGGCGTCAGACACACAGCAGCTGTGATCAGACTGGTTTTAATGGTCTTCTCTCTCTTCCAGCGTACTCCCAGCGCATGGAGAACCATATCAGCCCCCCCAACTTCCTGGGTCAGCCCCTCCCTCCGCCAGCATCCTCGGGGCGTTACTCCCCGACCCCGAAGAGCACGCTGGGAGACGACGACGTCACCCGGTGAGAACAGAAACACTGTGCACGCACACGCCTGTAATTTCAGTGTTTTTGTACCTGTAGCTGAACGACTGCTGCGCCCTCTGCTGGTGCACACCTGCAGCTACACCCTGCAGTCTGACCCTGCTCACATGACTTCAGATGATTGACGGCTGCAGTGCTGTTTCCTGCAGGGAGCCGAGGAAGGTGGTGCTTCACAGAGGAGCGACGGGACTAGGCTTCAACATCGTGGGCGGGGAGGACGGCGAGGGGATCTTCATCTCCTTCATCCTCGCCGGAGGACCTGCTGACCTCAGCGGAGAGCTGAGGAAAGGAGACCGACTCGTCTCCGTACGTAACAACGCGTTAAACTCAGAGAGTCAGTGATGAGTCGCTGCAGGTCGCTGCAGGTCGCTCGCCACACGCGAGCAAACACGCTGCTGACTTTCAAATTAAAAGCTGCACCTTTTGAGAAGTGCTGGATCAGACTGAGCCGCTCGTTTCCCCGATTGAGTCGTTGCTCCGCGTCTGACGTTGTTTTTGTGTTGAAGGTGAACGGCGTGGACCTCCGTAACGCCACCCACGAACAGGCGGCCGCCGCCCTGAAGAACGCCGGGCAGACAGTGACCATCGTCGCCCACTACAGACCAGAAGGTGGGACAGCAGGACGCACCTGCAGGGTCACATTTACAGTCGGGCGTGAACAGGGGAACAAATCCTCTGGTTTTAGCAGCTGGTATCAGAATATTTGTCTGTTTGATTATTTTTACTTTAAAATGATTGATTATTGATCATTGATCCAGCTGTTCACAGATGTTTCAGCTCTGATCTCTGTGGGAAACTGAAACCAGCAGTTTTCTCTGATTTTACCGGAGAAACAGTTTAAAAAGTTTCAGATTCTGTTTGGCTTCATAAAAATCCTCTGTAGAGACTCTAACATGTTTCTGTAATTTCCTGTGACCTCTGACCCCTGGATGACCTCTGACCCCGCTCAGAGTACAGCCGGTTTGAGGCAAAGATCCACGACCTGAGGGAGCAGATGATGAACAGCAGCATCAGCTCGGGCTCCGGGTCTCTGCGGACGAGTCAGAAGAGGTCGTTGTACGTCAGGTAGGCGTAAGCGTGGACGGCGTGGACGGCGCTCGCGTGCCGGCGTCCTGTGTTCTGTTTTTAATCGGTTTATTTGTCGTTCGTGTTTCAGAGCTCTGTTCGACTACGATAAGACGAGAGACTCCGGTCTGCCGAGTCAAGGCCTGAACTTTAAGTTCGGGGACATCCTTCACGTGGTGAACGCCTCCGACGACGAGTGGTGGCAGGCGAGGCAGCTGACGGCGCAGGGAGAGGTGGAGGAGGTGGGGGTCATCCCCAGCAAGAGACGGTCAGTCCCAGTTACATCTGCTCCACCAATCAGGATCAGAGCTCGAGAGGACGTTTGGAGTTTTTAACTTTATTGAAACAAACGTCAGGGTCGCACCTGTGCAGGTGTCACTGAGGCGAACGAGCGCTGCACAGAGACGCTCTGAACATTTACCAGCTGACCTTCGAGGGTAAAGGTCAGAGTTAGACTGTAAGGTCAGGATGTCGTCAGAGACTCGAAAGGTCAAACCTTCCAGTTTCTGGAGGAACGCTCGTGGAGCGGCGGCGGCGAGCTGCCGACTCACTCGATGCCCTCGAGTTCTGAGGCTGAGCTCATCGCGAGTATCTGACAGATTCATGCATAAAGTCTGGTTCCCTTGTGATCTCTGCTGACCTTTGACCTTTCCCACAGGGTGGAGAAGAAGGAGAGGGCGAGGTTAAAGACGGTGAAGTTTAACGCCAAGTCTCGGGACAGAGGGGTGAGTGACGGCGTGGACGGTCCCTGGAGTCAGAAACGCGACTTTATTTACACATAACGACGTTTTTATTAAAAGCTTTGAAGTCGTTTTTCTGTTCTTCGTGTTTAAAACTCTTTTTTTTATTGTTTTTATTGTTTGATTTCTGCGTCTTTAAAGATGCTTCAGTTTTCCAGACTTGACCTGATAGAACGAGTCAGACTTGTGTAGACTTCAGTGACTCCGCCCATCTGATGCTCTCAGGATCAGCCGACGTTATTTATTTCCCCTGCAGTGGCGTGTGACGTGCAGCTTATTGAAGCCGTGCGTGGCGTTACCTTCGTACAGGCGGTCGAAGTGCACGCGTGCACGTTTTTGGGCTTCAGTCTGTTCGCTAACGACTCGGTTTCAGGGTTTTCATCAGTTACCGGACGTTACTGGATAAGTCGGTCTGCGCCGCCCGCCTTTTTTGAAACCCAGCAGTGAGGGAAATGGCTGCCCACGGCGCCCGCCACCTCGAGTGTGACGGGTGCTTGTTTTTCTGACCTTCCCCGAGCGTCAGCATGGCGGCGTGTCGCACTTTAAGGTGAAGGTAAAACATGTTTGAATAAAGTCGGCTGATCCTGAGCTGGTCGATGACACGTCTCAGGTGTTTGACGCCAGCTGTGCGTCATGTGACCTCTGTGTGTTTGCGCCACAGCCACCTGATCTCCACCTACTAATGAGTGTTTGACTAATGTTGACGGCCGTTTAACAGCATGACGACCTCTGAGGCGTTTCTTCTTCTTCACCAAATCGCAGCAGCGCCTCCCCCTCCCTCCCCCGCCACCTTTAAAACGTGTGCCGCTTTAATACGTGTCGCCACGGCGTTGCTCGCCAGCTGCCACCCTAACACGGCAGACCAAGGGCGGGGAGGCAAACCGTAGAACATGCATGGCGCCCGCAGTCTGCTCCTCGCCTCTTCGCGAAACGCTTGACATTGACGTCTGCTGCTCTCCTTCCTCCTCCTCCTCCTCCTCACCACTCACCCTCCTCACCCTGTTTTCCGTCTCCTGCTCTGTAACATCAAAGTGCAGCATGTGAGCTAATGATGTCACAGGCCCCGCCTCCTGCTGATGAACGACACACGCAGCGGTTGAACTAATCAATAACTTGAACGCCTTTTTAGGCCCTTTCAGCTCCTGGTTTTGGTTTTGTGTCGTCGCACAAGCTTGAATAAACCCACCGAGAGCCAAGCTGTTACCATGGTAACAGACGGGTAAAGGGACACGACTCGTTCTGTGTTTGGCTTTTATTCATACATAAATGTAGGTTTGGCGTTCGTGGACGTGAGGTGGTGGAGACCAAACATGGAGCTGAAAGAAGGTGGATGCTGGACTCAAGACTGCAGCTTTTTAAATAAACCTAATATTTGTTTGTCGGTTGCCATGACATCAGCCGATATCGTTTCGTTATAGCCTCACATCTGGATCAGTTTCTTTTAAATAACCCCACAGTAACCTTCGCAGCCTGACTGGTGACGTCACGCTTTCATTTACACTTCAAGACAAACAAAATGCAAAAACTTTAAGCTAAATTTAAGACGTCCAAACGCATTTAAGGAACGTGGACGGACCAAAACGCCGCGCAGCTGAAGAAACCACGTGAAGCTGAGAGTGACCCACAGCACGTTTGTAATCCTGGGGTTTGTAGCACCAGTGTTTCCTCACTGCTACACGGAGGAACATAAATGACTTTTCCTGACGCACTTGAAGGCATCATCAGCACCATCTTCGAGCCGATTCGCCGAAATAACCAAACGGCTTCTCCCAGCTTGCTGTGTCTCTGCATGTCGTCAGCATGTTCACCTTCATCCTCCTCTCCGACCGACGCCGCCTTCACTGTCGGCGTGTGAAGCGGGGCGTCGGAGCTCTGCAGGTTGCGTTCAGGGTCGGGGCCTCTGTGTCCGAGTGTTTTAGTTTAAACGATTTTTGTGTTTGATGTTTAAACTGTGAGCCGGTCAGACGCAGACTCAGACACCCATCACACCCCTCATCTCCCTCTTTTCCTCCTCTTTGTTTTACTCCATCACCCCTCCTCCTCCTCCTCTTCCTCAGCAGTCTCTCAATGACAAGCGTAAAAAGAACCTCTTTTCCCGAAAGTTTCCGTTCTACAAGAGCAAAGAGGCGAGCGAGCAGGAGACCAGCGATGTCGACCGTAAGTACCAGCGCGGGGAGGCGGGGCGGGCGGTCTGAAAGGAGATTGGCCGGCGACAGGAAGAGAGATCAGGTGGCAACGGCGTGCTGAGCGCGCGCCGGTCGTCACCGCTGCAGGGCGCCGCCGCGCTCGTGCGATCTGATCAGAAGCCGTTTCTAAAACCTGAAACCAGAGCCAACATGGCCGCCCTGCAGCGGCGCCCCGGCGGCGTTCCCTCTGCTCTCTCAGTCTGTCGCTCTGTCAGTAACTGTGTCTGTGGTTGTTTTCCCTCCTTCACTCGGCTGCTGCAGGACAACAGCGAGGACGTGCTGTCCAAGGGACACAGTAAGTTTCAACACCCCCTCCCCCAAAACTCCCATCAGCCTCCTCGGTCTCCACCAGCGTCCTCCGGAGAGCGTACAGACGCCGCTCGCTCTATAAGCGAGCATCCTTACATCCTAAAACCTTTGGGGGCGGAGCTTATGCCGCCCATTTGTATTTGAGGTTAATTCTACTGGTTGTTTGTTTTGAATTAAAAGCAGCTTCGTGTTTTAGAGCAGACGACTTTACTTTCAGCTTAAATTCAGTTTATTTTGTTTGTTTTGTGAAGTAAAATCAGACGAAGCATCAACGACTCCTGATCAGCCTTTGATCAAAGTGATTATTCAGATTTTAAATGATTAAAACGATCAAATAAAACTCAGAAAACCACAAAAACCAGTCAAACACGTGACAGAAACCAGCGGGTTTAAAGACTGACAGGAGATCTGATCCAGTTTGTTATATTTCATCGAGAACATGAAGATAAAATCTCCGTTTTTCTCAGTGTGTCGAGTGTCTGAAGGCTTCTGTCCGCATCAGCGTGTTTAGTTTTAATGCCGTAAAAGTCGCTAAACTGAAGAGTCTGATGATGGTTCCTGGTGGAGTCTGAGACCCCTCCCCCTCCTCTTCCTCGCCACAGACCCTCGTGGATCCTTCAGGCCGGAGCTCTTCATCTCTCACGAGACCTTTGTTTTTCTGTTTCATGGCAAATGTGTACAAGTTACAGGAAGCTCTAAAAGCTGAACACGGCGACCGACACGAGCCGCTCGCTCAGTCATCGGGAAACTAACCCGCCCACAAACACAGCTGATCATTTTTAGTTTTGGTTAAATTACAGTTTAAATGTGTGTATTCAGGTATTGATGGTGTTTCCAGATGTTTGTCCAGCTGACGATCTAAAGAAAACATTTAATATCCCAGAAAAATCTGATTTTATTTTCTTATCTGGATATGAGCTGAAAACACAGACTGTATATAAAGGATGGAAGCGTCTTAAAGCTGCATTCTTTTTAATGGCCAGCAGGGGGCGATACTGTCCTGATGAGTTTGTGTCTCAGTCTTTAGTTTTAAGTCTTACTGAGTGATGGAGGGGAAGTCGCCGCCCACTGAGTGCGCCGTCCTGGTTCAGCCTAAATCGCTCTGCTCGAAGCAAACATGATGTCACAGTGGCTGCTTCCATCATTTATATACAGTCTGTGTTTATCCACATCGCCCAGTTTTCAGAGTCGAGTCTTTGAGTGTGAAGCAGGTCAGGGAAAACTCCTGGGAAGTTTGGGAAATGTTTTAAATCCATTACTGGGCTAAAAAGAGTCGGACGGCTGTGATTGATCTGCCGCCTCGAGTCCCCCTGCGTGATCACGGGGCAAAGCATTCTGGGACGGCGATGTGACCTGTCCTGTTTGTGTTGTGATTCCAGAACACGTGACGTCTAACGCCAGCGATAGTGAGAGTAGCTACCGTAAGTCTGCCGCTCGATGACTCACAGGAAACACTAACGATCGGCGCGACCTGTCACTGAACCCGCTAACTCCCTCACTGACGCCGCTAACGAGCACAGACTGCCGATTGGCCAGTAACAGCATGACCTCACACCCTCACAGCCCCTCCCCCTGCTGCTGCATGGACGCTGCCGCCTCGCAGAGAGCTCCTCTTTCAGCCACACCGAGCATGTCGGCACCGTTCACTGATTTCATATATTTCACCTTAAAACTGGAAACCAGAAACAGCATCACCTGTAACCGAGCGAGCGCTGCAGACTCGGGATGTTGTGAGAACGCTGTTATAAACCATTAATGGTTAAAAACGCGCTGAGCGAGCAAACCGATCAATCTGAAGCAGCACAGCAGTGGGAGTGAAACCTGCACAAACTGCGACTGCAGGCACAGGAGAACGCCGGCCTCGAGGTGTCCTGCAGGTTTCAGGTATCACCTGAATCCAGTGATTGCTTCATGACCTCTGGAGAACTTCACGACATGTTGAGGAGGTCATTCAGCCGTTTAAATCAGCTGCGATGGATCACGGACGCGTCTGAAACCTGCAGGACTCCGGCTCTCGAGGCCTGGAGTTCCCCGCCACTGCTGTCAGGTGACTGCGGCTCACGCAGCTCAGATTAAACAAGCATGAGTGTGTGAGGAGTCGCGGTGTTTGTGCTGTTAGACGTGCAGACGTCAAAGTCGGCGTAACTGAAACTTCCTGCTCCCGTCGCCGTTCTCCAACGTGAGGATTTTAGTTGCTGAGCACGCTGATGTAATCCCGCAGGTTCAGACTCCGCCTACTAACCAACCTCAGTAGATCCCATCCTCCCCCCTCTCCTCCGTCTCTCCTCCTCTTCACCTTCATCACTCCCGTCTGAGCTCCGGACGCTGAAACTAACGACCTCTGTGTCTGCAGGTGGGCAGGAGGAGTACGTGCTGTCCTACGAGCCCGTCGTTCAGCAGGAAGGTGAGACCATCTGTTCGCTTAGCTTTATTTTTTAAAGTAATCTGATTACCACAAGCAGCACTCTGCATATTCGACATGCTTCGATTCTGCCCCACAGTGAGCTACACCCGCCCCGTCATCATCCTCGGCCCCATGAAGGACCGCATCAACGACGACCTGATCTCAGAGTTCCCCGACAAGTTCGGATCCTGCGTCCCTCGTAAGTCCGCCGAACGCCATTAAACAGGCGACGCGTTGCACGCTCGTGTCACCTGATGTTTAACTCTGACGCCGCCCGCAGACACGACCCGGCCGAAGCGGGACTACGAGGTGGACGGCAGAGACTATCACTTCGTGGTCTCCAGAGAGCAGATGGAGAAGGACATCCAGGACCACAAGTTCATCGAGGCGGGGCAATACAACAACCACCTGTACGGGACCAGCGTGCAGTCGGTCCGGGAGGTGGCGGAGAAGGTAATGACGACACGCCCCTTTGACCTTTAACCCCGCTCTGACCTCATTTAGCGGTGGCGTGCGGTTTGAGATGTTCTCCTTCTGCTGTTTCAGGGCAAACACTGCATCCTGGACGTGTCAGGTAACGCCATCAAGAGACTCCAGCTGGCTCAGCTCCACCCCATCGCCATCTTCATCAAACCCAAATCTGTGGAGAACATCATGTGAGTCACTTCACAGGAAACGCCGCCACTCAGTTCTCGCACGAGCGTGAAGGTGACGTGGTTTTTCTCTGCAGGGAGATGAACAAGCGTCTGACGGAGGAGCAGGGCAAGAAGACCTTCGACCGAGCAAACAAGCTGGAGCAGGAGTTCACCGAGCATTTCACAGGTGAGTGCCCGGCTCCACCCGCCTCAGGTGATCCTCCACCCGCATGTGGTTCCTCTCTGCCCCCTGCTGGTCACGTGCTGCAGCTGCACCACAACATTAGTGCAGCAGACGGGAGGAAATGACGAGTTTTTGTTTGAGACGTTTTAAATTTGGCTGATCTCTTCGAGGTCGTGTCCTCGTGCACCTGCGCTGCTGCGCGCCGAACCTCCAAAAACTGCGAGTGTGCAGCCCGATGCATGTTCCTCACGCAGACTGGCGCTATACCGCCCTGCCGGGACCTTTAATAACGAGCAGAAATGGCGCCGCCTTATCAGAGAGCAGGAAGTCCAAGAATCGATCAGCCAGGTTTAAATACGTTTGTAGTTTTATTGTTATGGGCGGAGCTTTTAAACTTCGAGATGAAAGGAGTGTTTGGATTGGTTTCAGACACAAGCAGCTGACACGCCCACAGCACTAATTACTAACTAACAAGAGGCACCAATCATAACTTTATTTACAAACATTTAAAACGATAATAAACGTCAGAGGAGTCGGTGATGTACAGGTGGGCCTGTCTTTGATGATGTCACGCGCTCGCCGCTCTCTGCTCTGTGTGTGCAGCCATCGTGCAGGGCGACACGCTGGAGGAGATCTACGACCAGGTGAAGCAGATCATCGAGGAGCAGTCGGGTCCCTTCATCTGGGTTCAGTCCAAGGAGAAGTTATGAAGACGGCCGCTCCTCCTCCTCGTTGTGACGGACGAGTCGACCTGCAGACGTCCCCTCCCCCACGCCTCGCCCTCCACTCGCCCCATCAGCGACGCAGCGGCCGACCCGAGTTCAGTTTAGCTTCTTTTCTTTTCTTTTTTTGCCTGATAAGACTTCATGTTTGGGTTTCCTGACCAGCAGAGCAAAGCACACAGGAAGTTTGATGACATCACACTCAACACGGTACAGCTCCTTAATGTTTAAGGGAGGACAACTTTAGCGGAGAAGACGAGGAAGGTACCTGGAAGTGACGAGAAGAAGCGTACGAAGTGGATTTTATGTTTAGTTTTTTCTTTGTGGGTTTTTTTCCCCTTTTTTTGTCTTGTAAGGTAAGCAGGTGGGCGGAGTTTCAGTCTCAGGCAGCGTCTGTCGGTCCGGAGGAGGCGGAGACACAAAAAGCAAAACTTTGCACGTTTGAGCTTTAACAGCATGTCAGTTAATCCCGTTTATTTTCCCATCAGCCCCTTCGCCTCACGTCTGATGTCACCGCTTTTCTCTTCTGCTCGTTTTTTAGACTCGATTCACGTTTCGTTTGTTTTTTATTTTCGCTCCTCGCTGCTGCTGGATGTTCGTCAGGACGCTGCGAGGTTCCTGCTCTGCTGCTAGAGGGCGCCGCAAGGCTTAACGAAGGAAAACGACAATTTACTTTGTTTTTAAAGGAATTTATAATTTCCTGTCAACGAGAAAGAATCTGACAGATTTTCTGATTTCGGGGATGAAAAAATAAAAGCTTTGATGTTTCTGCGGACGTCGAATTGTTTCTCACCAAAACACCGAGACAGAAAAATATAAATATTTTTATAGATGAAAATAAGCTGAGTGCAATCATCAAAAATTATAAATCATATCTATAAAAAATATTTTATTCATTAACGTGTTTAATTTCATTAAAACACCAAATGCAAGACAGAAATTCCCAAATATGTTTATTTTATTACCAGAAAAATCTCAATATTAGAAATAACAGAAATAACTATTTTATTTTACTAAAGAAAATTATCAGAATTTTATGAAACTCTGATTACGCCAAATATGGTTTATGATAAAATCTAATTTAAGATAATTAAATATTAAAATCAAGAAAAATGCAACAAACATTTCCTGTTACAAAAACTGCTCATAATTAATGAAAAACAGATTTTTATAAAAGATCTGGAACATCAAGAAAAAAATAATCTAATACAAAAAGAATTTGAATCACCAGAAAATGCAAAACAAATTAAAGTTTAGAATAACTTAAAATCCCAAATCCGTATTTTATTTACAAACGCACCAGAATCATAAGAAAAAATAGATTTAATATTTTATTATAACCCCTAAAACCTTAAAAGTAAAAGATTTTATTTTACCAAAATATAAAACTTCCTGAAAACAGTGAAACAAGAATTATAATAATTTTTATTACAACAATCTATTTTATTATAATGAAACTGTAACACTTATGAAAACTTAAAATTGAAAATTAGAAAATATTTAAAAGCACGTCAGAGCTGCAGACAGAACACGAGGAAGTAACGCCGACGTTTACGTCTCGTTCTCGCGAGATCTGAACTCGTGATTTTAGATTCTCTTCAGCTGATTTTCTTTCTCTTTTTTTCCCACTTGGACGAGTTCACAGTCGCGTGACGCAGTGGCGCCCTCTGCAGGTAGAACCCCGCCGGTCGTCGCGGTGACGTCCATCAGCGTCGCCAGTGTCTTACCACAAAAACGATGTCGATCATGCGATTCGCGCGGCGAGCCCGGAGACGAGCTGCCACCTCCGGGCGTCCACAGGTGTCGGAAACACGATTATTGTACAATGAGATTTTGACAGATATTTAACCCTCGGTAAACTGCCTATTTTGTTATAATAAAGTCTATATTGAACTTTACTTAAGCACTACTACTACGGGAATTATTTTCTTTGCATTGTTAATCATATATGAATAGAAAAGTATAAAGATATTTGAATATGAATATATATTTTTTCTTTTTCTTTGATCACCACCTCCTCTGTCTTTTAATTTTCTTTTTTAAGCATAATAAAAACTTAACAAGAAAACCCGTGTGTTCATTTATAAAAGTCACTTCAGTCGGCCTGAACACTGTTGAACAGGTGACGTCCTCCACGACGCCTCAGAGCTGCCTGAAGATTTCTGAAGAGGAAGAAGAAACCCTCGTCTGTCCCAACGTCACTGAAGAAACTGCATTTTTATTTGATCTTCAGAGTGACGCTGAAAAACTAGTTCATGCATTTATTACTTCCAGGCTGGACGACTGTAATTCATTATTATCAGGAAGTCCTAAAAACTCCCTGAAAAGCCTTCAGCTAATCCAAAATGCTGCAGCAAGAGTCCTGACAGGGACTAGAAAGAGAGAGCAGATTTCTCCTGTTTTCTTCCTGTTAAATCCAGAATTCAAAGTCCTGCTCCTCACATACAAGGTCTTAAATAATCAGGCCCCATCTTATCTTAATGACCTTGTAGTACCATATCACCCTATTAGAGCACTTCGCTCTCGCTCTGCAGGCCTACTTGTTGTTCCTAGAGTATTTAAAAGTAGAATGGGAGGCAGAGCCTTCAGTTTTCAGGCCCCTCTTCTGTGGAACCAGCTTCCAGTTTGGATTCAGGAGACAGACACTATCTCTACTTTCAAGATTAGGCTTAAAACTTTCCTTTTTGCTAAAGCATAGTAGTTTACATCAGGGGTCTCAAACGAGCTGTGGGCCACTGCTGGCACTGTCATCTAATGTGAGGGACACTTTAGTGTTCACATAATGTAAAACAAATAAGAAAACACCCACAAATATTTCCCAAATTTCAAATATTGGAACAGGACAAAACTGCTACTGTTAACGCAAATTTTTCTTTTTTTCCTTCCTCTTATCTGGAGCCTTCAATGAACTACCAAATAAACACATTGGTCCTCTCTTTCTGGCCATACATGTGGCAGCACCCCTGCTATCATTTTATTTCTCTTTTTTTTTATGTAGCGCCAAATCACAACAAAGGTCGCCTCAAGGCGCTTCATAGATACAGAGAAAAACCCAACAATCATATGACCCCCTATGAGCAAGCACTTTGGCGACAGTGGGAAGGAAAAACTCCCTTTTAACAGGAAGAAACCTCCGGCAGAACCAGGCTCAGAGAGGGGCGGGGCCATCTGCTGTGATTGGTTGGAAGACAGATGACCACATTTGATGTATTTAACAAATTAAAAATGCAGACATAAGTGTACACATTAGCTTTTGACTCTCACTGAACTAACAGCCTATCCCTCTGCGTGTTTGTGTACTCTGCTCATATTGTCTTCCATTAAATCGTTTTTTTTAACATTGCACTCAACAACAAACAAATCCTTCTGAACAAAAAAAGTAACGTCACCCCAATATATGGGCCGCGAGTTTGAGACCCCTGTTTTACACACAGTATATATTTGGCACTTTATATTTGATTTTACTCTCAAATATAAAGTGCTTCGAGGCGACTGTTGTGATTTTGCACAATATAAACAGCACAATAATAGATGAGCTGCTCCACCTCCTGAACTACAACCACCTCTATGGGAAAAGGGTTTGTGATACCAGGCACTCAGCGCTGTAAGCATGACTAACACGATGTTAATTTTTATTAATGTCTTTATTGATAGAAAGCTTTGCATCACTCTGCTGCATTCTTTGTTTCATTTATAATATATAAAGCCCATAAATCACATCATTGACTCTAAACTGTACAAAACACTTATGGAAACCATGATGAACCATTTCATCCAGTGTATTGAGAAAACATCGAACACCAGAATAAAAACAAAACTCAGTCCCATAAATCAGCCTTTAGCCAGGTTCTCCAACACGACCTCCAGCCTACTTGACCTACAAGTTTGGTCCATTAATCTGAAAGAACCAGTCAGTGCTGGTCACTTCAGATTGAAGTCAATCCCTCCTGGTCGAAACCGCGCCGATTCTTCCTGTTTGCTGATGTTTCCTCAGCTGCTCCTCTCCTAAGAGGATGCTGTGTGAGAGTCGTGAGCTCTCATGTGATTTTTCCACACCGTCGCATACGTAAATCTTTCCCCGCAGCTATTGCAGGTGTAAGGCTTCTCACCCGTGTGGGTTCTCATGTGAACTATTAGCGGCGGCTTACTGCTGAAACCTTTCCCACACGTTTTGCAGGAATACGGTTTCTCACCTGTGTGGCTCCGCATGTGGACTTTCAGGTAGGAGCTGCTGGTGAAGCTTTTACCGCAGAGATCACAGGCATACGGCTTCTCACCTGTGTGCACAATCATATGTTTTTTCAGATGAGAGGTGCTACTGAACTCTTTTCCACAGGTGTCGCAGGAGTAAGGCTTCTCACCTGTGTGGGTTCTCATGTGGACTATCAGAGGAGGACAGCTAGAGAAATTTTTTCCACACGTTTCACAAGAAAAGGCGCTTTCACCTGTGTGAGTCATCATGTGGTTCTTCAGTCCCGACGAGCGGCTAAATCGTTTCCCACACACTTTACAGGTGTATGGTTTCTCACCTGTGTGGATTCTCACGTGGGCTATCAGGTGAGTACAGCTTCTGAAACCTTTTCCGCACGTTTTGCAGGAAAATGGTTTCTCGCCTGTGTGCGTTCTCATGTGGACTTTCAGATAAGCGCGACTACTGAAGCGCCTGGTGCACGTTTCACAGGCGTACGGCTTCTCCCCTGTGTGCGTTCTGATGTGGTCGGCCAAAGTGGAGCTGTGAGTGAAACATTTCCCGCACGTCTCGCAGAAATAAAGCTTTTTACCTGTGTGAGTTCTCATGTGATTGTCCAGCTCTAAAGGGCAGATGAACCTTTCCTCACAGGTGCTGCAGGTGTAAGACTTCTTGTCTCTGTGGGTCCGCCTGTGCAGGAGCAAGCTGACGTTCTTAGTGAAGCTTTTCCCGCACGTCTCACACGAGTACAACCTTTCACCTTTGTGAGTTCTCATGTGACTCTTCAGTCCCGAAGACTGCCTAAATCTCTTTCCACAGGTGTTGCAGGGGTAAGGTTTTTCACCTGTGTGGGTTCTGGTGTGGACGGTCAGCGAGTCACAGCTGCTGAACCCTTTACCACATGTTTGGCAGGAATATGGTTTCTCGCCCGTGTGGCTCCTTGTGTGGATTTTCAGAGACACTGCTTGCCAGAAACGTTTCCCGCAGGTGTTGCAGCAGTGAGGCTTCTCACCTGTGTGGGTTCTCATGTGGCCTATCAGTGACGAGCTGCTGCTGAAACATTTTCCACACAGCTTGCAGGAGTACGGTTTCTCCCCTGTGTGGTTTCTCAGGTGGATCTTCAGCTGACCGCTGCGATTGAAGCTTTTCCCGCAGGTTTCACAAGCGTGAGGCTTCTCACCTGTGTGGATTCTCAGGTGGATTTTCAGATTAGAATTACAGCTGAAACTTTTGCGGCAAAATTCGCATGCAAAAGGCTTCTCGCCCGTGTGACTTCTCATGTGGACTGTCAGCCGATAGTTTCTTCTAAAACTCTGACCGCACAGCTCGCACGTGTACGGCTTTTCGCCCGTGTGGGTTCTTGCGTGAGCTTTCACGTCGAACTTGCGGCTGAAACGTTTTCCGCAGGTCTTACAAGCAAAGGGCTTCTCACCTGTGTGGGTGCGTATGTGAGTCACCAGGTGGAAGTTACTGCTAAAAGTCTTTCCGCACGTTTCGCAGGCGTGAGGTTTTTTATTCGTGTGCTCGTCCTTCGTCTGCGACACTGACTTCGAGCTACTGTCAGTGTTACGGTGAGACTCCAGTATGAGCTGCTCTTCCTCCCGATTGATGGAAAGCTCCTCCTCTTCCTCTTTCATCTGTTCAGTCTCTGCTTCCTCCTGATTGGTGCAGAGTTCCTCGTCTTCCTCTTTGATCTGTGGCAGCTCTCGCGCTTCCTGATCCAGACTGCAGCTCCTCTCCTGGCTGCAGAGCTCTTCCTCCTCCTGTCGAATGTCTGGAGGACAAAGAGACAAACATGTCATAGATGTGATGACAGTAAAAAAAAAATTAAACCCTTTAGACAATCATCATCATCGCCGTCCATCACAACCGTGGCCTCAGGTGGGACTACTTCACACTCTGCAAGCCATCACAGTGGATGCTAGAGGTCATTACTCGACCCTGAGACCTTCAGAGATTCAGTGGTGGACCAGCAGACTGTAGCGGTGAAGAGAGAGCACAGCTGGAAGCTAGAAGGTGACCCTGTTAAATCATGTCTCTAAGGAAGAGAACATCTGGAAGCCTGAGCCGATGGTGGACGTTTACAGTGAACAGCTGGACTGAATAGTGAGGCAGACTAAATCCAGCTGTTGTTGGCTGTACAGTGTTCGTGTGACTCTTTGGTGGAAGCAGAACTGGGAATTATGGGAATTTAACCACCATCACTGGCAACCAGGTGTCAAGCAGCTCCGCCCCTGGAAGCGATTCTGTTGTTTAAACAAAGGCAGCGCACGATTGGAGGACAGCATCAGCTGATCCAAGCAGCAATACTGAGCTTCCAATTAAAAGTAACTATGGCAACATTTAGGCGCAGGACGTCCACATAATGACCACGACAGCAAGGCTCGCTGTCACACTGAGCTCTGATTGGCTCCTGCCTGTGACACACACCTGTTTACCTGCACACGCTCCCTTTTTCTGAATTTAATGCGGAAAAAAATTACTTTTATTTCACTGTAGAATTTCCACCACAGTTTACCCACAATGCACTTCTGTAATCAAACAGCCAGGTACCAGCTCCTGCTCCTGGATCTGTCACACAGATGTTCACAGCTGGAGAGAGAAACACGGCTGCTGTGGATCTGTCCTGGAGGAAAATGTCCCGTTCAGTGAGCTGAAGGTTTCACGAGGAGCCGAGAAAACGACGATAAACGAGTTCATGAGCCGAAACACGGTCGTCAAACCGCGTAAAAGCTGAATCGGCTTTTATGACCCAGCTGCCGCCACGTAAACCGGAAACATTAAACAGGTGAGCTCAGATGTAACATCGCACCTGTGGAGAATCCTTTATGACGCAGATCACCCGCTTTCTTTCCTCTCGTTGTCTCTCTGATCGTTTCCGGTTTTGCTCACCTGTCCGGTGCGGCTGCCTGTCAAGTTTGCAGGTGATGTCCAGCAGTCTGCGCCTGCGCTCGCGGTCCATCTCCTGCTCTGTGCGTTGTTCAAACTCTCTGCCACCTCCTGCTTCTCCTCCTCCTCCGTCAGCAGTCACGGCCTCGGTGACAAACTCAGCCGGAAGTTGAAGGGAAGACATTTTTGATGCAGCTGAGCGAAAGACGTGAGATTAAACTTCAATGAAGCTAAAGCTAATGCTAACTCCTCTGCGCCGTCCATCCGGAAAGCCCGGTGTGCTCTGCGCATGTGCGAAAAGGGATTCTTCCAGTTCCTGCCTTTCACAATAAAAGTGTAAACAATGTAAACTCGGAGGTGCAGAGGGAACCCTTTCAGAATAAAACGTGACAGAGTCCAGAGTGAGAGATCATTTTTTACCTTTAGTGTTTCATATTTTGGCTCCAGGCTCCTCCTCCAGTGATATGGTACTATGAGGTTATTATTATTATTTAGGACCTTGTATGTGAGGAGCAGGATTTTAAATTCTGGGTTTAACAGGGATCCTGATAATAATGAATTACAGTCGTCCAGCCTGGAAGTAACAAATGCATGAACTAGTTTTTCAGCGTCACTCTGAGACAGGATATTTCTAACTTTAGAGATGTTGATCAGATGAAAGAAGCAGTTAAAGATCACGTCCTGGTCAGAAATGACTCACTGATGATGTCAGACTGGTGTCAGTGGGAAACACAGCAGCCTCCTAAACTTCTGCCCGAGACTGTGACACCTTAAAATCTTTCAAACTTTCATCCAGTCATGATAAACATAGTTAAAAGCTGCCGTTGCCTCGGCGGCGTGAATGTTGGGGTAGTTTTGAGCTGTTAACAGTTTCACCGAACTTAATGACGGTGCAGCTTAAATCACAGCTGATGTTTGGTGAAGCGTCTGTTTGCAGCCGCTTCCACCATCATGTCATTCCTACAAACAGCCGCAGGAGATCTGGAATTACTCGCAGTCTGACGAACACCAACTGAGCCCGACGGCAGTTTATACCGACGGCGATGGTATAAAGGAGGAGCTGATCCTCCTCAGGTGCGCGCTCACCTGTGGGACCGATGTTTGTTTTCACTTCAGAACAAAATTAACATGAAATAAGAGCGACGGCAGCGTGAGCGTCAAAGAAACACGAGCACTCAGGAATCAGACCACAGTCAAACTTTCAGGTAGACTTTATTGTCAACATAGGGACAGCAGACAGGCGTGACCTTTGACCCTGATCCTCCAGGAGTCTGTTCAGTAGATCAGCAACAGGACGAGAACGAGGGGGAATAAATTAAAACCCAAAACAACTCGTCAGGTAAAAAACAAGAACAACGGGAACTCCACGCTACGAGAAACGAAAACCAGAAGCTTCGAAAGAAATTCATAAAAAATCGATTAGAAAACGTTTCAGTTTTTGGTTTATTTCTTCCTCGCTGTGCTTCTGTGACTCTCACACACACACACACACACACACTCGCTCTCACACACACACACACACTCACTCGCTCTCACACACACACACACACTCACACACACACACTCACACACACTCGCTCTCACACACTCTGTACATCAGATCAAACATCAGTATTTACACTCGTGTTAATAGATTCTATATCTTTAAATTCTCTCTTTGATGTCTGCAGCTCATCTCGTGGGTGAGGGAGTTATACACTTTAAACCACACCCCCACCCGGGGCAGGACCAATCAGCAGCTGCTGTTCTTGAACTCTCCGTTCTCAGTGATTGACAGCTTGGTGGGGTTGCTTGGCGACAGGCCGTTGCGAAGGTTGGGCGTGCTGTAACGCTCCTTCACCTGCGTCAGCGCCGCCATCAGCCGTGAGTTCGCCGCATCCAGGGACCCGATCCTTTTCTCCTGATTGGATAAACATGAGAAAGGGGGCGGGACATGAAGTCAGACCGACAGGTAAACAACAACAACAAAGCAGTTTGGTGTTGATCGGAGAGTCGGGTCAAAACCACACAAGGAAAAATAGAAAGTAACATCCGCTTAAATCCAAGAAACTTTAATGAAACTTTATTTAAAATCCTGATTAAACGAGATGAAGGATACGAAACAACTAAAGAAAAAAGATCAGAGAAGATTTTTTTTAATAAAAAAGACCCTGAGCTCCTGAAATCACCTGAATCCAAATCAGGCTTTAATTAAAACATTTCATGGATTCATCAGTGAAACATGTTCAGTGATACAAAGTTTTCTACAAAGAGAGAAAAGATCTTTAATCGGATACGTTCAAATAAAACTTGCAGATTTAAATGGATGATTTGGCCTCTAAACGCAACATTAAACGATTTAAAGGTTGAAAAAAAAGACCAGCTCACACAAAATCTAAAAACAGTTCAGTTTAATAAAAATGTGGTTTTGACCCGATGGTGAAAACAAAAACAACCACAGGAAGTTTGAGGGCAGCAGCCGAAAATATAAACAGCAGCCCAAAAAAGCTTAAACCAGCGAAAAAACAAAAAGGTGAAATCGAAGCTTTTCAAGTCCGACGCCGTCTCCTCTGAGCCTGCTGACGACTCGCTTTATTTTGAAAGGGTGAACTAGAAGCTGTGGTGGTTTACAGGGAGGGGGAGGTGGGAGGTGGTGTGGGGAGGGGGAGGTGGGGTCTGCAGCCAAACTTAAATGAAACCAGCCGAGAGCGCAACACGCCGACACACCAACGTATTACAGAGCAGCTGGAACCAGCCGTCAGCTGAACTACAGGAGCCCCCGAGGTCCAAGAACAAGATGAAGATGAGTGAAAATATTTAATAATTATTAATAAATGTTCTTATTTACTGTGACTGAAGGAAGGACGCTGCTCGTGAACAATAACGTTTTTATGTCAAACTGACAGTTTTTTATCCCCACGTGAACCAGAGGGGGGCGCCCACCAGGGGGCGCCGACAGCTGCACTAATCCTGAGCTCTTGATAAACTCAATGCTGAAACTCTGCGCTCTGATTGGCTGGTTCAACAGGTGTCAGGTGTGTTGGCAGTGTTTTTTCCCCCCTAAAAATAAATTCATAAAAACAAAAAACACACAGCGTGGCGTTGGTGGTAGTGGCGGAGGAGGAAGGGGCGGGGCTACAGTTACTTGCCTGATTGGTTTATTTCACATCCGTTACTGACCTGAAATCAGTGGAGAGACTGTGAGATGTTTCAAAAGAGTTAAAGTTTCCGTCACAGCTGCTGCTCGAACACGACGCATCGCTGCTTCCCTCTGAAACCCATTACCTGTGCCACAGGTGTGTCACAGGCGTGTCACAGAGTGGCACAGGCGTGGCACAGGCGTGTCACAGAGTGTCACGGGCGTGGCACAGGTGTGTCACGGTTGTGTCACGTTGCGTGTCACGGTTGTGCCACGGGCGTGGCACAGAGTGGCACAGGCGTGTCACGAGCGTGTCACGGGCGTGTCACAGAGTGTCACGGGCGTGGCACAGGTGTGTCACGGTTGTGGCACGGGCATGGCACAGGCGTGGCACAGGCGTGGCACAGAGTGTCACGGGCGTGGCACAGGTGTGTCACGGTTGTGTCACAGAGTGGCACAGGCGTGTCACGGGCGTGTCACAGGTGTGTCACAGGGTGTGTCACGGGCGTGTCACAGGCGTGGCACAGGCGTGGCACAGAGTGTCACAGGCGTGGCACAGGCATGGCACGGGTGTGTCACAGGCGTGTCACAGGTGCGCCACAGGTGTGTCTGTACCTGAGCGTCGATGATCTTCTGTTTGGCTTCGATCACTGCCTGCATCTCTGCGTGGTCCCGCCGTAGCTCCTCCTCCACCGCCATCAGTCTGCAAATGCACAGAACATCATCATCATCATCATCATCACCTTAAATATCAACATCTGGGTCGTGTCCGAATTCATGGGCTGCTTCCTCCTGAGGCCGCATTTGTAGGCCGATTACATCACAGCGCCGAAGGCTGTCCGAATGCAGCCGACAAATGCGTCCTCCTTTTCCCCGAATTTGAAGGATGGGTCGGGTGTGTCCTTCGTGGCCCACCATATCCCAGAATTCATAGCGCAGCCCAGCCAAACTCCAGTTTCCAACAATGGCGGCCGCTACTAAGTTTTAAAATTACTCTTACTAATCTTTCTGGGTCACAAAATAAACTTTTAACATATTTTCAGGCGAGAAAGTTTCTGTGTAAACATCAAATATCTGCTCGGTTTATCAAGACACCACATATTTGCAGAAGTGCTTCGAGGTTTTCAGAGACGTCTGTTACCGACCAGCTCGAGAGCTGACCGAGAGCTCGAGGGTCACTGAAGCCGCCGAGAATTAGGTTAGATTTATTATTAGTTAAACGTAATATATAAGTCACAACCTAAACATGTTATTGTTGGGCTTTTTTTCAGTGTTTTATTTGTTCGTGAGTAAATCGGTTTGGCTGAGATTAAAGTTATTAGATTAGATAAAATAAAACTTTATTAATCCCCCGGGTGGTTTTCACACAGCTGAATAAACGTCAAACAGAAACCTGATTAAACAGACGGTCGAGAGTTTACTCCAGTGTCCAAGTTTGGGCCACCTTGTTAATAGTCATTATTTTCCTGCATAAATCGTTGGGTTAAATATATCATACAGGAGACACAGAAGTGAAATGAAGTTTATTGGATTTACAGAAAGTGCAAGAATTGTTTAAACAAAATCAGGCAGGAGCACAAATCTGTTGTCATTTCATTGATTCCAAACCTTTAGAACTGATTATTGGAACTCTGCTCGGTAACCTCAGTGACCTCTGACCTACACACACAGGTGAATCCAATTTAAGGGGGTCAATTGTAAAGTTTCCCTCCTCTTTTAATTTCCTCTGAAGAGCAGCAACACGGGGTCTCAAAACATCTGTCAAATGACCTGAAGACAAAGACTGTTCACCATCATGGTGGGAGGGACACAGAAAGTTGCCTCAGAGATTTAAGCCGTCTGTCTCCACAGTTAGGAACATATTGAGACAATCAAAGACCTCAGGCTCAGTTCAAGTTAAGGCTCGAAGTGTCAGACCGAGAAACAGAGTCGACCCACAGACCAGCACCAAAGACCTGCAACATCATGTTGCAGCAGATGGAGTCGCTGTGCATCGTTCAACCATTCGGCGCACGTTACACGAGGAGATGCTGTATGTGAGAGTGACGCAGAGGAAGCCTTTGCTCCGCCCACAGCACAGAGACGCTAAAGCACATTTTTTCTCCTCTCCCTTATCTTCCCTGCTTATGTCCTTGTCTAGTCTCGTGTTTTTTTGTATTTTCCCTGGAACATTCTCTCACAGTCTGTTCTCTAAAACCTAAAAGAGGAATTATCACCCTCCCTACCCCGGATCCAACGCCACCTCCAACGCTTACCTCCCCTCTGATGTGGACATCGGGTCAGTTGGAGGCGCAGTCGAAAGATTGCAGCGGTCCCAGATCAGATGTACACACTGGAACTCTTTCCCATGTTGCTGTCTGTGTTTATTGTGCTATGGTGTGTTGATATCTGCATTCCTGTATTATCCTTCTGTGTTACACATTTCAATGTTTTTCCCCTTGCTACCTAGCCTGACCTGTCTCCTCAATGTGATGTTTGTGTATTGTATGTACAGTCAGCAAGGTCTGTCATCTCGGTTGTGGGCAAAAGACCTGCAACTGACAAATAAAGGCCATCTCATCTCATCTCATCTCATCTCATCTCATCTCATCTCATCTCATCTCATCTCATCTCATCTCATCTCATCTCATCTCATCTCATCTCATCTCATCTCATCTCATCTCATCTCATCTCATCTCATCTCATCTCATCTCATCTCATCTCATCTCATTGGACAAACCAGCTTCATTCTGGAATAAGCTGCTGTGGACGGATGAAACTAACATTGAGTTATTTGGCATAACAAGGGGCGTTATGGAGGAAACAGAACACAGCAAGACAAACACCTGCTGCCTCCAGTGAAATGTGGTGGTGGTTCCATCACGCTGTGGGGCTGTGTGGCCAGTGCAGGGACACATGGAGTCCACTCAGTATCAGGAGATTCTGGAGACCAATGTCCAGGAATCAGTGACAGAGCTGAAGCTGCGCCGGGGCTGGATCTTTCAACAAGACAACGACCTGCTCAAAATCCACTGAAGCTTTCATGCAGAGGAACAAGTACAACGTTCATCTCAGCCCAGACCTGAATATTATTGAAACCTGTGGTGTGAGTCAAAGAGAGCTGTTCATGCTCAGAAACCATCAAACCTGAATGAACTGGAGATGTTCTGTAAAGACGAAAGGTCCAAAATACCTTCAACCACAATCCAGACTCTCAGTGGAGCCTACAGGAAGCGTTTAGAGGCTGCAAAAGGCGGATCTGCTAAATATTGATTTCATCTCTTTTTTTGTGGAGACCAAATTTATGCACCTGCCTGATTTTGTTTAAACAATTTTTGCACACTTTCTGTAAATCCAATAAACTTCATTTCATCATCAAATATCACTGTGTGTGTCTCCTGTGTGATATATTTAACCTACATGTTTTATTGTAACAACCAACATTTATGCAGGAAAATAATGACTATGAACAAGGCTGCCCAAACGTTTGCATCTCACTGTATATTTCAGACAGCAAGGAGCAGACGGCTGAGTTTATTAAATCTGAAGGCTGGACCAATCCCACAGCCGTTTACTTTACCCGACCTCCTGAGGACCCCGCCCACGTAGACCACGTAGGGTCCTCAGGAGGACGCAGCCGATGAATTTGGACACGACCTGGTTTGATTTACTTAAACTCCTCCTGAACACCTGAAGCCCATTTTCTGTGACATCAGCCCCGCCTCCATCATGTGACCTTTGCCCTGTGTGTGCGCACCTGCAGATGATGCTCTTCATCTGGGCGTCCTTCTCCTCCTGCTGCCTCCTCAGTCGCTCCTCGCTGTCCTCCAGACGGTTCTTGTACTCGTGCAGCAGCTTCTGCATCT
This sequence comes from Neolamprologus brichardi, assembly GCF_056152115.1. Lineage (NCBI taxonomy): Eukaryota > Metazoa > Chordata > Actinopteri > Cichliformes > Cichlidae > Neolamprologus > Neolamprologus brichardi. The sequence continues at coordinate 1,407,818 of NC_142121.1, read as the reverse complement.
GCTGCTCCTGAGCGAGCAGCCGCCGCTCGTACTCCTCGAGGCGCCGCCCGGACACGCGCAGGCGCTCCTTCAGCCGAGAGATCTCCAGCTCGTACTGTGGAAACAGGAAGCAGTTTCACAGAAATGAGCCTCCGTCACTTCCTGCTGGGCTTCACCTGCAGACAGGTGTGTCTGTTACCTTCTCGGTGTTCCTGCCCTCCTCCCTGCTCCTCTCCCCTCCCTCCTCCTCCGTCTCCTCGTACTGCCCGTTGTTTAGGACCCACGCCGCCGTCCTCTCCACGGGAGACATCGCCACCGCCACCGCCTCCACTGGAGACG
>NC_142121.1:1350000-1402500 GCF_056152115.1 Neolamprologus brichardi | reverse complement strand
AACAGATGAGACATTAAAAGATCTCATTTTGCTTAAAAAGAACCGTCGTTGTTGAACTTTTTAGTGGCATCAGCACGAGATTCAAAACAGTTTATGGTCGAGTACCACAGACAGATATTTATAACTCAACGATCCCAGTATCAGCGGTTTAATGACAGAGGGTGATGAGCTGTAAGAGGACTTCCTAAAATCAATAATCATGTCTTTAGTTTTTCACACGTTAAGTGACAGGAAGGACTCATCACACCAATACACATCATCTACAACCTGCCCACGGACTGATGATCACTGTGTCGTCAGAAAACTTCAGGATGTGTCTGTTTGTGAAACTGCTGCGACACTCACTCGTGTACAGAAAGAACAGAAGGAGAGGCAGCACGCTGGGCTGATGCAGCAGAGGAGAGCACATCAGAACCACATGATTCACACATTGTGACCTGTTAGTCAGAAAGTCTGTCGCCCAGCCGACCGCACTAGTTTAAATGATTGTAAAGCCTGTCAGCAAGTAAGAAGGGTCTTCTCAAATGTCTTCATGACTAAAGAAGTCAGAGCCACAGGCCTAAAATCATTCAGTGCCTCAGCAGAACTGCCCTCAGCAACAGGAGCATGTTTCCAGATCTTACCGTCTGCAGCTCTAAAGAAAGTGAGAAGATGGTGAAAATCCCACTCAGCTGATCAGCACAAGTTCTCAGTACCTGTCCACAGACGTTGTCAGGTCCAGGACTCTTACTCTTAGTGTGTCTGAAGAGATTAGCTACACCCCCCCCTCATCAGTACAACATGATGGGGGAGTGATGGTGCTGGTCTGCCCAGAACAGTCAAAGTTCTCAAAACGAAGGTAAAACTGTTGAGACTGATGTTTGTCAGAGGTAAACCCCTCTAAGGTGATATTACTCGTCTGTAGCCCTGCCTTTGTTTTCATACCAAGCCAAGCTCTTTAGGGGGTTAGGGGGTGTTTCAACAGCCGAGGGTGTTTGAGAGAAGTGTAAAGACTTCTCTCAAACACCCTCGGCTGTTGGGACCCAGTCGTACCAGTCGTACCAGTCGTACCAGTCGTACCAGTCGTACCAGTAGGAGTTGATGATCTTGCAGAAGGCCAGCTCGCAGCACATCTTCAGGTTGCTCTGATGTTCGGCCAGGTCTCCGGTGGAGCATCGGCTCGGGTCCACCTCGCAGTTCTCGTCCGACTCGTACAGAGCTTTGATGAACTCGCCTGCAGACACAGACGGACGAGGCATGAAGACAAACGGGCGAATCAAACCCCGCCCACACAGGAAACAGTTTTTTAAATTTACTGGACACGTCTTCCCTTCATACTCTTAACGTTTCATGAGTCGCTCATTCTTCCTGTTTGGAGGAGCCACCTGTCCCACTGCTGTTTCAGAGTGAAACGCAGCCAGGTCCAAACCAGTATGGATTTAAATATGAACTGGAGCGACTGGTTTCACCTTGCTGGCTCTCTCATTAAGAGCGAGGCCTTCACTGTCAGCAGAGAAACTCTGTATTTACAGCTTCCATCCTCGTTAATCTTTAACGAGTCGCCGTCTGAACCTGATGACTGTTTAACGGGCGACACGGCGCGATGACATGCCTCGGCGAGCGCGAGCTGCAAATTTGATGAGCTGAAAATACGACAATAAAAAGTCGCTGTGACAATCAAACGCCTTTAATCGATGGAACCTGCCGAGGAGGCAGGAACTTATTTCTATTTCCGGAGATGAAGCTATAAATATTTTAACGAGGGCGACGCTGCTCGTGTCTTTGAAGCGTCTCTCAGTAACAGTTTGAAGAAGCTTTATTGGTTTGTGATGACGGCGGGTCTCAGCGGGTCTCTTCACAGCAGAGCAGAATCAGCCGCAGGAGGATGAGGATGATGCAGCAGAGCAAACACATAATTAAAAATATTTAAAAACTCAGTCTGCTGACAAAATCTTCACCGACTTTCTTCTTCATGTGTGTTTTTTCTTTCTCGTGGCGTCAGCTTTACCGGCGAGGTGGCGTCTGCTCTGTGCAGCAGCTTTGCATGACTCACAGTTCATAATAATCCTCCTTTATCTGACACCAGGACTCTGTACAGCTCCTCAGTTTATCCTGTCTGAAACAAGCAGCTTTAGCTCCTCCTCCTTTAAACCAACTTTCAGAAACGGCGGGTGGGCGTGGCTTCTGAGATTACTATAGAAGGATACCTCATGTCTATGACATCATACGAATCCAAGAGTACAAAAAACTGTGTGAAACTGCACGTTTAGTCAGAGGAGCTGCTCATAACTCTGATTCATTGATTAGATGCTAATTAATTATCAATAGAGCTGATTATCGTTTTAAGACCTCTGAGACTAGATTTGAGTCTTTGGGTCCAACAACAGTTTAAAAATTCACAGGATAAACAAGGTGACTCCGCCCACCAGACGGCAGGTTACAGGTGTGCGTACGGTCGAGTGCACAGGCGTGCGTGCGGTCGCGTGCACGGGTGTGCGTGCGGTCGTGCGCGCAGGCGTGTGTACGGTCGTGTGCACAGGTGTGCGTACGGTCATGTGCGCAGGTGTGTGTACGGTCGCGTGCACAGGTGTGCGTACGGTCGCGTGCACAGGTGTGCGTACGGTCGCGTGCACAGGTGTGCGTACGGTCGTGTGCACAGGCGTGTGTGTGGTCGTGCGCACAGGTGTGCGTACGGTCACGTGCACGGGTGTGCGTACGGTCGCGTGCACGGGTGTGCGTGCGGTCGAGTGCACGGGTGTGCGTGCGGTCGTGTGCACAGGTGTGCGTGCGGTCGTGTGCACAGGTGTGTGCGAGGCTCACCGAGCGCGTCGTGCAGGTATTTCTGTCCCACCAGCTTCAGATACTCCTCGATGGCCTTGGTGGCGAGCGTGTTCTCCCTGAAGATCAGGACGTCGTGGTCGGCGCATCGATCCACCTCTGACATCACCAGGTCTGTCAGGAAGTCCTGAGGAAGAAGAGGCGGAGATGAAGAGGGCGCCATCATAGTTACAACATGGTGCATTTACAAACGCTGCAGCCTCGTCTGTGATCCATGAAATGAGCTCCACTGATCGACTCTGTTAATGTTAATGAAGTAATCGAGTAAATGTGCATATGGATCATTTATGGATCATTTACTGGATCTGAACGGATCTACTGGGATCATCGAGGATGGGAATCCTCCGGCAGCATTTATGGAGACGCCGTCGTGTTTGGGTCTGATTTTCTGCTGTTATGCTGATATTCAGGAACCCGTGTGAAGGCGGGTCCAGAGCGAGCGCTACCTGCAGTTTAAACCTCTGGGCCGACATGTTTAGCTAACAGGAAGTCAAACGTCAGCGTGACTGATTCTGACCTTTGCCCTGCCCGTGCTCTGCAGGATGTGCACCAGCGCGCACGCCATCTCCTCCTTGTTCTTCACGCTGATGACGGGCTCGAGCACCGAGCACAGCATGGTGTAGTTGTTGGTGACGAACTCGGCGAACTCCTTGTACTGCTCCATGGGCAGGATGGAGATGGTCTGGAAGCGCGACTTGATCCGGATCGACGGCCCGCCGCCTTTGCCCTTGCTGGTGGTGGGCGTGCTCACCGGGTACCACTTCTCCACGAACTGCCGGCCCGTCACGCTCGCCACGGGGATGTTGACCAGGCCCACGTAGTTGTTCTTGTCCTTTTTCTTCTTCTTGTCCACGTCGCGGTAGATGTGCACGGTGATGCTGTGCACGCCGGGCAGGCTGGAGAAGTCGAAGTACTCGCCCCAGAACAGGCTGTCGTGGCGGGTCTTGCTGGTGGTCCGGGCGTACAGGACGTCGTCCAGACACAGCTCGCAGAAATATTTCTTCTTAGGCGGCAGGTCTTTGGCTTCGATGATCCAGAGCCGCAGCAGGTTCTCGGCGCGCCGGCAGTTGTCCTGCGAACGCAAAAACACCGTTAAACTAACGGGCTGCAACTGCAGTTCCTCTGATGGCCACTAGAGGCGTTACAGCAGGAATATTTCCCCTTCACAAAAACTGATGGGTGCAGCAGCAGGACAGGAAGTCGGCGTTGACCTGAACAAACTCTAGAGCTCGTCTCACCTTGTTGGGCTGAATCGTCCTCCTCAGGTTCTCCATCCACTTGTCTCTCTCTGACGCCGACGTGCAGCTGAAACACTTGCTGCCGCCCGAGTACGTCACCTGACGGGTGAGACGGAGAGGGAGGGTCATTGAAACGACCAGGGGTGACTACTTACAGCTACCTGCTCAAAACATCTCTGCTCTTTTCTAGATCTTTATTTATTTAGCGCTCAAAGAACCAAACTCATCGTTTATCAGTTTTGTGGAGTCACAACGAGCAGCATGGATCCACTTCAGGAGCGTCGGTAAAAACGAGCGCTGCCCTCCAACACACAACAATTAGAAAATCTTCAGATTGAACTGAAGCGCAGACATCGCCTCACCTCGAAGCAGAACTCCTGTCCCAGGATGCTGCTGTGCAGCGGCTTGATGAACACGTCCTCCTCCATGCTCAGGTCCAGAGCCTCCACCGCGCTGCCCGGGCTCAGCAAGGACTCATGGGAGCTCGACTCCTTCAGCTTGGGAAGCACGCGTGATCTGGAAGACAGGAAGGAGATGGAAAGGTAAACGGATGTTAGGGCGAGTTTAAACCACAGGGGGCGCCGCTGAGCCCGGCACGCGGCGCCACCGGCTTCACCAAACTCCACCCGAGCCGAGAGCACCTACGAAAAACAACCACAGAACCAGGCGAGGGGGGGGCCCCAGAGCATCCCTCCCACCTCGACCCTCTGGCAGACGCGCAGCAGCTCTGGTCGCCGCCGCCGCCGCGCTTCACCCACACAGTCCAGCAGCCGGTAAACAAATGCTGAGACGGCCAATCGTATCCTGCCTGCGGGACCGTAACCGTGGCAGCGGCCCCCGCTGGGACAGCCGGCGCTTGGCAGCGAGTGTGACGCAGCGAGGAGCGTCTCGGAGGACGCAGTAATGAGGAAGAGCTGCAGCGTTACAGAGAATATCAGCTGCAATACATCCAGAATAAACTCTGCAGCTCTTCACGGTCACGTGACGTCACCGACGCGCTTCTGCAGCTCAGAGCTGATTATTAAACACAAACTGGTGAAGCTGCTTTTACCTTTAATGCTCCGACCGGCCGCTCACATCAGTCACATCAGTCACATCAGTCGCACAACTCCTCGGTTTTTATTTGAGCCGCAAAGTTTTCTGCAGATAAAATCTGAACCTGCGTCTCTGAGAAGCTTCTGCTTCAGATGGTTTTACTTCCCCGCTGGTTTCAAATGTTTCCCCGAAGCTCATCAAAGGGCCGGTTCGTAGCCCCCTCCCACACACACACACACACACACAGATATGACACCAGAGTTTCTTCTGATTGGATCGTGAGATGGAGACCTGTCCGTGGAGCATCTGCAGACCACAGCGTGTTGTGTAAGCGCTCTCCTGCTCTGCATGAGATCAGGGGTCATTTTGAATTCACTGAGTGTGTTTGTGTTTGTGTTTGTGCGCTTTCTCTGCTGATGCAGGGACGACGCAGCTCTTTCTGCAGCGTCACACTGAGAGCAACAAAAACAACGGCGTGAAGCGAATCATCACGGTTTCCTGTGCAGACGACCAGCAGGAAACTAATCAATGTGATGGAAACGTGTGTGTGTGTGTGTGTGTGTGTGTGTGTGTGTGTGTGTGTGTGTGTGTGTGTGTGTGTGTGTGTGTGTGTGTGTGTGTGTGTGTGTGTGTGTGTGTGTGTAATCCTCCCGCTGTGTCAGATGAGTTACGTAAACCCGGATTACCGGCCTGAGATCAGCAGTGATGCTGTGACATCACATCTGATGCAGAATTAAACGCTCTGACCGTTACATTCAATCGTCGACGACCTCGTGATTAAAAAACTGCTTTTATTAAAGCTCAGACTGAAGGTTAAACACAGAGCGATGCACGAGCTTCATCATCCGCCATCCTGATTGGCTGCAGCTGGAAGCATCGCTGTGCATTTGACTAATCCGAGACATTTGGCGCTGCGAGCTCACTAACCTTCTGCTCTCCGTCCACAAAGCACCGACCAGAAGAAGCTCTTCACTCGTTTTAAAGCGTCGTCACGCTTTCACTGAATTCAGGTGCACGATAAATAACCTCAGATCTATCTGTAGGTCAGCAGTTCGCCAAGTTTCACTCAATACCGGCGCTGAAATCACTCAAACCTGCAGTTCCTCTGACGTCCACTAGAGGCTCCAGCAGCGAGTCAGGTCTTATACACTGTTAAAATCCAGCTTTACAGCAGGACTGCAAGATGCCGACACAGAAACCAATGTGTGAGCACACGCATCGTTTGTATACAGTCTGTGGGTTTGACTTCCTGTCCCGTCAGCTGATTTCTGATCAGGTGTGCGTCAGGATGATTAAAGGAAAAAACTCCTTATCTGGAAATCCCTGCAGCTCAAAGCTTCAGACTGTGGATGCATCAATTAACTTAAAGGCGTGATGGCGGCTCCTAGTCTCGAGACTAATTTCCCCTGGTGGCCGCCTGTGGTATTACAATTTTAGAACTAAACCACTTTTTTTTAGAACTAAACCTGCAGTTTCAGCGCGAGTTCAACCACGAGCAGACGAATCGAGAAGGCGTTTGCTAAGACCTGCCTGGTCATGTGACCTGCAGCCGCAACGCTCCATCGGTGAAACACAGTGAGCCATGTTTCACCAAATAAAAGAGACATAAAACACAACCTGACTGCTTCTTTGAGTGTCAGCAGAGTGTAAACACACACACACACACACACACACACACACACACACACACACACACACACACAGGAAGGGCTGGTCTCCTGCATTAGGACAGAAACCTGATCCACTCTGCTGCCAGAGGAAGACGAGGAGGAAGCACTTACAGGTCTAAGCGCACACACACACACACACACACACACACACACACACACACGCAGCATCTCTGTCTATGGTAATTCCTGTGATGATGACGATGATGAAGGGCACAGCTGGGTGAATCTATCAGAGGAAGTTTTCAGTTCGCTGAAGAACTCAGAACATCTTCTGGTGTGAGAACAGAATCAGAGTTCTCTTAAAAGTTTCTTTCCCACAGTGCACCTCTCTGTGTGCAGTATCGGATCCTCGGGGTTCCCGTAGCAACATTATTGAAGCGGCAGCAAACAGCGACGCGGCCGCGCTCGGCAGACCGGGTCACCTTCACGGTCAGACACGTTCTGAGGCTGCTCGCAGATTTATTTTTGGCTGTCGACCCGTCGCGTGGGCTCTGCGACACCACAGAACATTAACTATAACGAGCTCGACTTCAGATAACACCGGAGCTCGCGGTGCGGCTTCCTGCAGCTCAGCTCAACCTCAAACTTCATCTGAAACGTCTGTCAGCGCTTCTCCATCGCCCACAAACCCGGAGACTCCCGTCCAAAGACAGCAGGAGTCAGTCAACCAATCACAACGCACCGTTTTCATCTCACACACGCGTGCAGTCCTACCTGAATCGCAGCGATTTGGAGAGCTGAGCTATCCGAGCTCTGCGGAGGAGAGAGGACGAACCATCCATCAGGAGTCAGAGCTCAGAGCTGACTGAGAGCGAGGCTGCGTGTGTGTGTGTGTGTGTGTGTGTGTGTGTGTGTGTGTGTGTGTGTGTGTGTGTGTGTGTGTGTGTGTGTGTGTGTGAGTGTGTGTGAGTGTGTGTGTGAGTAGCATTATCCTGATGTCCAGCTGGCTGTCACTCTGTCGGTTATAAAGCTGCACTCAGCACCAGCACACACAGGCTGGGACAGATGTTGTGCAGAGGTTCAGCAAACACTTCCTGGTGTGACACACTTCCTGTTGGCCGTTAAACCTCGCTCAGGCTTGAAGCTCCTCCCACACCTGCATGAATCCTGCATCTGGATTCATTCCTCACTCACATTTTCCCGTCGTGACACGCGCACGCCGACCATGTTTGTTCTCATGTTGGTGAATCAGGTTATTCGCTGCGGTCTGAAATCTGCCACGCCCCCATTTCTCCATATAAGGAAACACGCTCACCTCGACGCTGACTCTGACAGTGCCGATTAAACATCTGACGCTCAGGACGCAGTAACCATGGTGATAAATGCTGTAACGTGTGATAATCTCGGATTAAATCTGATTATTCTCCCACAAAGGAAAAATAATCTTGGACTAAACTGTCGCTGAAAAAAAGCAGATAGGAAATGAGAGGAAGTGCTACCGCAGCGTGTGTGAGGGCGTGGTGGACGGCGTCTTCCTCCTCACTGTCACCGAGCTTGTAGGTGATCGTTGGTGTTGAGTCTTCACAGCTGTATCAACCGTCCGACTGCTGTTGTGTCAAATATCTTTGTTTACTCTCATTAAAATCGCCGAGGAAACAAACAAAACATTTTTTGAATCATATATTTTCTTGGTGACACATGGATCAGACCTCAGAGAGGAAACGAGTCATTCACGACTTTCACAATAAGTTTAAATCAAATTTAACAGGAACAGAGTCACACTTGGAAGTTTTCCAGGGAAAAGATCTCATGAGAACACTCAGGAGGAAACTTTATCTTACAAACCCACCAACCCTCTGCAGTGCAGCAGATTCCAGTAACACCACCTCCAGCCAGTGCTGGGAAGGCTGGGCGGGTTAATGGAAAGAGGGGAAAACCCACAACCTCCAGCATCAGCAGGAGGAGAGACCTGCTAAATATTCTCCGACCCGCCCTCTGTCTGCCTCCTCACGTGTGACAGACGGACGCCGGGCGTCATTACTGGAGGAAACGCAGAGCGACCAGAAGCTGCAGCCAGAGCAGGAAATGAGCTGTAATATCAGAGTCTGAACAAACTGCAGATTCACTCAAACCGAAGCGTCCGCCACTCTGACCCACAGTCAGCTTATCAATCAGAAGCTCTCTCTAATAAACCAATCAAACCGTCACCGGGTCGCCGAGACCGAAGGAAAAGTCACATCAGGATTCCCAGCAGACCTCTTATGGAGCCAGTTTCCTCCTTCATAACAAACGCTGTCAAAGACCGACTCAGTCGACCCCCCAGGCCTGAGCAAACCTGCAGTTCCTCCAAAGTCCACTAGAGGCTCAGAAGTGAGTCACCCCCATAGACCCCATGTGAAAGGCAGAAGTGATGTTTGCTCGTATCAGGGTTAGAAACACTCAGCCTGGCTCGTCTGTGTTCATGTGACCAGTTTACGTTTATAAATTCTGAATTTTAGGAACATTTGTCTGTAAATTTACATTTATGTTCATTAACATGCACTGTCCTAAATAAATGAAATTGAACAGACGTGGAAACACACTGTGCAGGACCTCAGTGCCTGTTCCAGCCCAGGCTGTCCTGTTTCTAGCAGGGGGGTCTGAACCGTCCATCTGGACCCTGCAGAACCAGCAGAGAGCCCGAGGTGGACCCTGGACACGCGACAGGAGGCCTGACAGCGTCGCCTCCGGGTGGAGACCTTTACCATCCGGCTGCAGGCGGAGGAAGGACTGTGCACAGACATCCCGTCTGTACCAAGGCTGGAGTGTGTTTATGTTTCGATTTAATGAAATAAAAGACTCAAATCTGAGCGAAGAACAGCTGAAGAACAGCTGAAGAACAGCTGAAGAACAGCTGAAGAACAGCTGAAGAACAGCTCGAGCTCTGGAGGCGTTACCTGTCGGCATCGGCGGGCCGGATCGAGGGCAGTCTGAAGCTGGTGTTTCTGTCCAGTTTGGTCTGACTCCTCGTCCTTTTGATGGAGCCTTTGAGACGTTTACTGAAAAACCCCTGAAGGAGAAACAGAAAAGGTCAGAATCAGTCACAGACGGTGATTTTCACGATGCAGCACTGATCTTCACAAAGACACGTTCAGTGGACTTTCATGAGCGTTGGATCAGTGAGTAATCACTTCAGATACTCGACTGTAACCTCAAACCGTCTTCCGAGAATAAAAGCAGCTCCTGTTTCTCCTGATCCACCCTAAAAAACTCTCAGATCACTCAACAGCGTCTCAGACGTCCTTTTTCCATCCTGTTTCTGTCACAAGAGCCTCGCTGTGAGCGATGCTGCTGTGGCTCACACCAAGCTCAGGCTCTGAGCCAGCGAGGTCGTTCACAGAAACACTCGACCTCACAAACTCAAGGCGGTGGGGTCTGAGTCGTCCACAGCACAGTGTAGTGTTTCACAGGTTGCTGAGCTCAGCGGCGTGTTTGACCAGCACCTGCTGCCCCCTGGTGGCGTTTTCATGCAGGAGACACAATAAATGTCTTCAGCTCAGCCACTTTGAGACTTTAGGTAGAAGATTCATGTGTCTGTTGTTTTGCTGGTATTAAAAATCACACTGACATCTAAACACACTGATACCACCCAGGCCTGCTTCAGGCTGAGTGCTGATTGGTTCCACACTGATGAGTCATCCCTGTATCTCCATCTATGATCAAACCCTTCAGCTCTCAGGTCGTCTGTCACAATAAAAGCCCCGTGCAGAGCTGTGGAAGTGAGCGGCCTCATTTCCGGAGATATTAATATCCTCAAACGCATCACCTCCTCCCCCCCCTCCCCTCCCGACTCCCTTCAGGCTCATTGGCTCCTTTTAATGCATCAGAATAAAGACGCATTCTGCCAGAGAGCGAGGAACACTTCAAACAGGCCTCCTGCACCCTTAAAAACCGCCACCGCCTCCACCAAACAGCCAATCGCACCTATTGATCACGATTATTGGTCTCTGAGGATCGCTGAACAGACGACTGAAAGCTTCGTGTCACTTCCTCACCACTGATGAACTCCCAGCATGCTCCCCGGCCGTGTTTACTTAAATCTGCGTGAAGAAAAAATAAAAATACTACTATACGACTACGATACTAAAAATACGACCTGAGAGCTGCAACACAAACTCTCAGCACAGAGTTTCAGCTCTGCTTCAAACGGCTAACGACGGGAAAACAGTCGCAGCAGAGCTTCAAACAGAGACGCTGGAAACTAACAAAAACAACAGCAACAAAAACAACAGCTGCAGTAACAAAAACAACAGCAACAGTAACAAAAACAACAGCAACAACAGCAACAGTAACAAAAACAACAGCAACAACAGCAACAGTAACAAAAACAACAGCAACAACAGCAACAGTAACAAAAACAACAGCAACAGTAACAAAAACAACAGCAACAGTAACAAAAACAACAGTAACAAAAACAACAGTAACAAAAACAACAGTAACAGTAACAAAAACAACAGTAACAAAAACAACAGCAACAAAAACAACAGCAACAGTAACAAAAACAACAGTAACAAAAACAACAGCAACAGTAACAAAAACAACAGCAACAGTAACAAAAACAACAGTAACAAAAACAACAGTAACAAAAACAACAGTAACAGTAACAAAAACAACAGCTGCAGTAACAAAAACAACAGCAACAGTAACAAAAACAACAGTAACAGTAACAAAAACAACAGTAACAAAAACAACAGTAACAGTAACAAAAACAACAGTAACAAAAACAACAGTAACAGTAACAAAAACAACAGTAACAAAAACAACAGTAACAGTAACAAAAACAACAGTAACAAAAACAACAGTAACAGTAACAAAAACAACAGCAACAGCAACAGTAACAAAAGCAACAGTAACAGTAACAAAAACAACAGTAACAAAAACAACAGCAACAAAAACAACAGCAACAGTAACAAAAACAACAGCAACAGTAACAAAAACAACAGCTGCAGTAACAAAAACAACAGCAACAGTAACAAAAGCAACAGTAACAGTAACAGTAACATCCTGTGTTCAGTTGCACCGACATTTTATTTCCTGATAACCAAGCTAGTTAGCATTAGCATGCCACCCTCCCTTCTGGCTGTGAAAAACTGACGAGGCGTTGATGAGTGATGCCACGACCTAAACACACACGTAACTTATTAATATCAAGTATTCAGGCTTTAGCGCCACCTGCTGGTAACAGGAACTCTGCCTTATGTACAGCCTGTGTGTGATATACAGCAAACAGGCGACACATCTTTGTGCTCTGAGGGTGGAGGAACACCAGAGAGGACGACGGAGCAGAGACGGGCCTGAGATCTCTCTGTGATGGCGTGCAGTAAATAAATACACAGAGACGCGTTCCCGTTACTCACCGGCACTTTGAACGGAGACGTGTTTGGATTGTCGACTGCGACGCTCTTCTCCGAGCTCCCCAAACCAGAAATACTCCTCCTCCTCGGAGATCTCTCCGAAGAAACTTCTGCAAAGAGAGAGAGAGGGAGGGTTAACCAGCATCATCAGCATCATCATCATCAGCCTCTGAGCTGAGCGACGGAGGACAGGTGAAGACGTTCAGACATGACGGAGGACGAGGACAGACGTCGGGTCGCAGATATCTACACCTTCTGTCAAACGTTCTTCCAGTAATCACGCCGCCAACACACCTCAAGTCATTTTCACCAACCAAAGTGCTGCAAACGGACCGAAAGGTTCAAACAGGAAGAAAACCAGAGAGCGCCAACAGCACGTAACCATGACAACTGCCGCTGACCAGTGCAATCATCTGAGCCGCCATGTCTTATTTAACTGTAACTTAAACATTTACTGGACTGTAAGTCAAGGCAGATGTTCCACATGAGGTCGACAGGAGAGTCTGATTGGCTTTTACTTCTGACGTGTAACCAATCAGAACTGAGAACAGAGAAACACATTCAGTCTGAAGCAGCAAAAGCAAATGAGCTGAAAGAGTCAAGATAATAAGAGACAAGTTTTAAAACATGAAGACAAATCAGCTGTGACGGCGCCACAGTGGCTATGCTAATGGCAAAAAGGCTAAATGATGCTAGCAGCTACATGGACAGGCTCAGACTTCCTGAAACCAGCTCAGCTAAAACTTTAACACGTGAACAGCAAACAGAAGAGGAGCAGACAGAAACATCACTACGTTATTTAATATGAACACTAACCAGGATTTCCACGGCTCAAAAACATGTGACAGAGGATTCAAAAGTACATAACTAATAATAAATAATCGATGATGAGAGCATGACGCCAGATTCTTTCCTGCACCTGTAAATCATTCAGACATCGCTCCTCTGTCTCTCCTCCTCTTTAATAATCTGCATCGGCCCGTCTGTGGAGCTCGCCGAGCTTCCTGCTGCAGAAACCAGAGTCGAACATTTCCGCGTCCTCCTCTGCAGCTCTCACTCTGCAAACACATCCAGTGGGCCGGGCTGGACCCGGGCCCCGAGCCACATGTTTGACACCTCTGTATGAGAGTTCATAACGCAGCCGTTTGGAGCGTGAAGACAAACACGAGCCACGATCAGCTGTGGGAGTTCCACCCGATCCAGCTCAGGCCGCCGCCGCCTTATACGGAGCCAGCAGCGTCATGGCGACACCAGAACAACATGTGGAGAGACGCTGGCGTCCGAGCGGCGGCGTGTGGAGCCAACATGATGTTTACATGCTGAGGAAACAAAACGTGCTGCTCTGCAACAGGAAGTGAGCGCAGCATGCAGCAGCGGGGAGCTGTATCAGGTTCCAGCTGCAGGACGGGACGCTCGCCGCATGCACGCCGCAGGCATGCAGCGCTGCGAGGAAGCCGGGGACAAACTTTCATGCAACCCCCCACACACCCCACCAACCGAACCACCCCTGACGATGGAGGAAGAGGAGCGCTGACGGGGACGCCATCAGCGCTGGTCTTTCACTCCCGGGACAAAGTTGAGGCAACATGCGGCAGGAAGCCAGGTATGACAGGTCGGTCACATGACACGGACGGAGACATACACAGAGGGAGAGAGAGGGAGACGGTACCTCGATCGCAGCTGTTCCCCATCATCTGAGGAGAGGACACACACACAGTCAGACGGGATTGGCCGGAGCCGCTGCCACCTGTCAGCCAATGAGGTTAAGCTGCAAACATCCGTCTTTGTCCCGTCCTCCACTTTGGCATCCCCCGGCCCTCCCCTCTGCCACCCCTCCCTCCTCAGCACCGCATCCTCCTCCTTCACGCTGCCTCCTTCCCCATCTCCTCCTCTCTCTCCACTCAGCAGTAATTCTAAGTCTCGCTCGTCCGCTCGCTGAGGTTTTACCGCATTTCTTCAATCAATCCCACAAACTGCTCCGTCCTGCTGTCTCTCCTCCTCCTCTTCGTGTCTTCCTTCCTCTCTGCAGACCCTCCTCTCCCTCCCTCTCTCTCTGCAGCACCTCCCTCTCCCTCCTCTTCCTCTCTCGCTGCGTTTATCGCTGCCCTCGGAGGATAATTACCAAATAAGTTTCCCCTCAGCCGGCTGATGTGGGACACAACTCTGGGGGCCGAATCACATCAGGCCTGCAAATTAACTCTATTTTCAGAGTCTGTTCATTGATCCTATCACTCGCTAATCACCATTAATCACTTTCAAAAGCATAATTTATGTCATCGGTGACCCGGCGCTGAAGAGTCAACGCTTTTTAATAACACAAAATGTTCGTACTCTGACTTTTTAACCACTCAGCACAGGATCCGACGCCTGCCTTTGAGTCTGAAGACTTTCAGAGTTTCTTAATGATCTGCTCTAAGAGGAAAATTATTGAAATTTTGCCTCATAGTCGAACTTTTAGCAACTGTAACTGCAGCTCCGTGCAGACTATCAATCAGACGCTCTGCCTGCTGTTCAGCTCAAATATTATTTCTTGTTTTTGACCACATCAGCATCAGTCTGCTGTTACTGGCACACAGGTAGACTCAGTGCAGCAAAATTAAAACCCACTCATGACCAAGTGTCCTCTGTCACACTCAGTGGATCCTCTGATCATCTATAAATATCTATTGATCAGCTGCGTCTCAAATATCTGTACTCTGAGACAAGTCATCAGCTGATGAGCCACACCAGGAATCAAACCAGCAAACATGTGACGTGCGATCAACAGTAATCATCAGTTTGCTCAGGTTTTCACCTTCCTCCTCCTCCTCCTGCTGCTGCTAACGAGATATTGATCAGCAGGAACTCGGCTCAATCTGTCGTTTCAGCGGATCCACCAGAGACGCGACCTTCACAGACGGGGTCACGGTCAAACCAGAGACCAGCAGCTCGCCAGTCTGGTGCTTTGGTCTATTTCTGCTTAGGTCTGTGACCTGTGGGCGTGGCTTACACTAACACTGTAGATAACAGACTGAGGTAAAAACCGTGCACGTGCACTGCTTCTGAAACTTTGCATCCAAATATGCTTTAAAAAAAAAAGTTATCAGCTGATGCAGCTAGCTGCTAATTAGTGCTAACGTTTGTTAGCAGTAACCTCACAACAGCCATGGTCCAGTTCAGGTCAAGCTAGCAGACAGCTAGCAGCTAGTGTTGCCAACTCCTCACTAAGGAAAATCGCTACTGGCTGTCCTAAAAGTCGCCAAATGACATCATCGCCTAATTTGCATAATTGGTCATGCTAATGTAATTGTAACCTACGCTGCTGGAGAGAGAAATAACATCGTGGAAGAGACATAAAGTGAGTAAAAAACGTCCTAAATGCATTTAGAATTTATTTAGAACTACAAATTAAATTTCTTTTAGCAATTATTGTTTTTTAATGTCACAATTCCAACCCTGCTCCTTTATCCGGGCTTGGACCGGCAAAAGTGACCCGAAATAGGCACTCTGGTGGAGTTACTGTGTGTGTGTGTTTATAAGCAGTTTTAAACCTTGTGAACCACAAAACAGCATAAGAGTAAAGGAAGAACTGACTGCGTTACAGTGAGTGCGGGAGCAGCGGCTTCGCTCATGCGCGATTCATTTGCCTTTTGGACGCACAGGTGTGAACGTCTCCTGCCCTGATACCAGCAGGAAGACTATCCTCCGCCTGTGAGCGCTTTGGCACTGGTGAGGTGACAAGGCAGCACCGCTGCTTGTTGAGAGTAAGAGCGATACACATTTTCATGTCAAAAAGTCGTCATAAATAAGTCTCCAATAACACCAGAAAAAGTCGCCAGATTTGTCGCTAGTCGCTTTTTAGAAAAAAAAAGTCGCTAAGGGGGTCTGAAAACTCGCTAAATATAGCGACAAAGTCGCTAAGTTGGCAACACTGCTAGCAGCTACAGCCGCCTGTCAGTCAAACAGGCCACGCCCCCAATAATACAAACTTTAAGCAGGCTGTAAACATGTTGCAAGCATTGACTCACTGCCAGAGCCTCTAGTGGTCATTAGAGGAACTGCAGGTATAAAAGCATGAACTGTGAACAGATGCACACTGATCTTTCTGATTCCGCCGCCGCCCTCTGACCACCACGACTTTGGGTTAAATCGGCTCACGTGTCGGCTCGTAGGTATCGAGCTTCCCGGATGGACTCGTGGGAAAACCGCTGCTAAAAATAAGCCCGAGGGCAGAGAGAGGCAGAGCCGAGGGACGGGAGGAGGCTATCGGGTGTCAGAGAAACTCATCCATCAGCTGCTGGTGTCGGTGCACGCCATGTTTCAGCCTGAACATCTGTCCGCTCACAGCTGGCTGATTAGTTTAACGTCTGAGTTATCGACTCGACCGCCTGATGAACGAGCCGCTCTGCGAGGACAACAAACCTGCACATAAACCAGGTAATACTGACCAATCACATCTCAGCAGACAGCGAGCAGGTAAACACTGAACCGTGAGCAGCCTCCTCCCATCATAAGTGGTTCAACCTGTCGCCTCTGTGTGTGTGTGTGTGTGTGTGTGTGTGTGTGTGTGTGTGTGTGTGTCAGCAGTGTGACACCGCTCAGAAAAGATGAATGGGTGGATGTGATGTCATCAGAAAGGAGCGTGAGGAATGCTGACCTCTGTTGAACTCTGGCTCATTCAGGAGTTGACACACCTGACACACACACACACACACACACACACACACACACACACACACAACAGTCTGCTGCACAAAGAAACCTTTGTGTGAAGCTGTCTGCAGGGCAGAGTGGGCGGAGCTTTCACAGCAGCAGGTATAAGGTGAGATTCCCAGAAAGTCCTGGTTTTAGCGAATGTTTCCCAACGTGGAAGCGTGGAGTGGAGCTGTGAGGCCGCAGCGCCTGCATGGAGATGAAACAGCCTCATGTCCAAACATCATCCGGCGTCGGGGCTCACGGGCCGTTACATCACAGGTTTAACGGCTCATGACATCATTTATCAGTGTTTACACATTTTTGCAGCAAATCTCACATATTTTATATGATTATTAGAAAACAAACTAAAAGATTCCTCTTAAAGTGACAGTGGGTGAAGGAATCACTTCTTTCCACATTTAAACAATTTTAGTGTTTTAATGTGAAAATCCTGACGTGGATCCTGTGGCGGCTCAGAAACGAACGCGTTCTCTGGCGTTTGCCTTTTTTTAACTCGTGTTGTCCCGGCTCTTTAGTTGTCATCAGAGTTTTTCTCAGCAGATAAACACAAAGCCCCCGTCGGCTCCTCCTCCTCACACTCAGCTCCGCTTTCACAACAAATATTCAAAGAATTTCTTTTCACATAATGAAACCACTTCTGTTTGTCGAGCCTCGCTCGGCCCGTGCGCGTCGGCCGCCTCCTCTCGCATCGCTTCACATTCCTCTGAATAAATTAACAGTATCAGTGAGACTGAGCCACCGGCTCGCCCCGCCGCCACTGCTCAAACCACGACCACGGCGCCAGGATTCAACCTGCTGTCACCTGCCCGATCGGCTCGGATGTCGTTCGCTTTGGTTTGTGTCATGAGAGGAATGTCAGGCAGGTTTAAGACGTTTGGAGCGAGTGTCGGATAATAAACAGCTGCTCCACACACTCAGTTACACGTATTATTTTATTACAGCCAATCAAACCTGAAGTTTTGATCGTTTGTCACATGTCACAGACCTTAAACGTTTCTGTTCTTGCTTCATCAGACTGAAGCTGTGGCCTCATTAACAGTGTGGAGCATCAGGTCATCATGTGTATTACTGTTTGCGACACTTTAATTTCAGATCAGCTCGAATGTAAACCGTGTGGCCGCCCTCATTAAACTCCAGGGTGACAGAATCACAGTTACAGCCTCGATCAGAGCGAGCGAGGCGCCCGGGGAGAGGCGTGATCTCTGCAGCCACGAAGCTTCTCTGCAGGTCCTTCATAACGCCGCCTCCTGCAAGGTCAAAGGTCAAACTCTCTTAAGAAAAACCTGCAGGAAACAGTGGCATGCTCCTTTAAAGGGAGCTCCCGTCATGCTGCGTGCATCCTCAGATGGGAGTCGTCTTCGGGAAATTTGGGACACAATGATCTAATCATAGCAGGAGCGGGGACAGCTGGAGCGCCGCGATTTAGGCTAACCGTCACAGCATCCGTTAATAATGACGAGCACCAGGCGCCCGCCGCCTGCAAGGAGACGTCACCGTACCTCCAGATGTGAGAGGCTGAAGTCATGTGACTCAGGTTGGCTGTTATAATAACATCATCAACGAGCTCGTTAATACGCTTTAACTAGCAGGTCATTACTGAGCACTAATAATAATGAAGCGGCGCTGAGGTCACTTTGATCTTTGTCCCTGATGACGAGCGGCTCTGCGTTGGAGCAACAAGTGCATCATGGGACGGACGCTGACGACTGTACGCTGTGATAATGGTTACCATGGTGCTGCAGCCACACAGGTTTTTGTTTTTTAAACTGTCCTCACACAGGAAGTGATGACAGAGCGCAGGCAGTAGAGAATGGGCGGGGCTCGCCCGGTTTCTCCAGATGACATCATGTGTTGTGAATGAACTCGGAGATAAGAGGAAGAATCCTGACCTCAGGTGGCCTGTAGTCACCTCAGCAACAATGCTGAGGTGACTACAGGCCTCGCCGGCTGAGGCCACACCCCTGCATTACTGAGGACTGACAACATGCCGCCTGTCAGCTGATGCTTCACACTTAAACACATATCATTTATCTTAGAGAGACGAGCTGGAAAACATTTATTTGCTGATTAAGTCAGAGGACTGTGAGTCAGGAGAGCGAGGGCCACATCACATGTGCACTTGGTTTCTAACGACCTGGTTAAAAATAATGGTCGGTTTGATAAAATACAGGTTTAGTCGATCGTATTTTTCCTACAGTCGAGCTCTTGTTCTTTTCCAACACTCGCTGTAGTTTCAGTCCAGTGTAATAACGCTGCAGGAGGTTTGTTCCCATCGTGCTCAGAGCTGGTTTTAAACTTCAACCATGATCTGCTTCAGATGTCAGTGTGGAGGTTTTAATGCATCATCATCTCTAAACACATGTTTACCTTTAATGTCTAAATGATTCGGACTCTCACCTGTAACGTAGGAAGATAAATCCCAGAAACTGTCCTCCGCCATCCTGCCTGCAGTCTGGGCGTGACCTCTGACACGCAGCTTTGATTTGACATTCAAATCACCAACGGGCCGCAGCCATGTTTTCTCCAGCTAATGTGAGCCTCCATCATGTGGGCTCTGAGACACAGCCCCACCTCAGCTACTCTGCACACACTTCCTGTTACATACAGGGCTTTAACCCGCCCACATCACACGCTCATGTACACCTGACGACCCGAGCTGCAGGGCAGGGATGCAACGATCGGGAGCAAAAAAGCAAAAGGTGATTAAAGTGCAGCGCTGCTGTCACGCTCGCTGCGTTAGGTTAACACTTGTTAGGAAGCTTTTATTGCACAGTAACACAGCATGTCATTAACTGCCTGCTCCACTCCGTGTGCGAGGAGCTGCAGGGCAAGGACAGACGACATGAACACATAAGCAGAGAGGTTTTGGCTTTCCTCCAAAGCAAAACCCACAGAGCTGAAATAAAAACTGTTTAGTGCTCATATGCACAGTCATCCCTTCAAAGACGTCTGAGGCAGAAAAACCAAGCAGCTCTCATCATACCTCAGTCCTGCTGACTGTCATGATCTTACTAAAAAACACTCAAGCTTAAATTCAAATTCTGGGGCCTGAGAAATCAGACATTTGCTCTCCTGAATAATCATTACAACGTTGTTGTCATTATTCACATCTTCAGAGTTTCTTTGTGCCGTTTGTGTTTGAAAGCGCTAAAGAAAGTTTATGACTGCACCTGTTAAAGCTCAGAGCTGAAGCTCTCCTTTCTCTTTTCTCTTATGTTTGAATAAAATTCAGACCAGCAGCAGCTCGACTGATCCATCAGCTCAACACGTTCACCTCTGATGCTGATCGATAACTGATCGATAACTGATCCCAGGCTGCTGATCGGAGAAACTAACTTCTCTCGGTCCGACTCTTCGCGGAGCCTGAAGCTGCAGCTCTGCAGACAAACTTCAACCGAACACGCGCCCGAAAGCAGCCGGCGGAGAGCGCTCCGGAGGCGGGCAGCAGACCGAGCTTCTCCCGGTGTCCGCCCGACCTCCGGAGGTCCGACCGGCGGGTTAGAGAGAGACACTCACCCGGAAAGTCCATCACAACCGCGATAACTCTAAAGTCATGTCCTCACTCAGTCCGGACGGTCTCACTCCGTCAGCAAACAGCAGCTCAGCGCACACTTCCGCCCGCACCTTCACAATAAAAGTCCGAACCAGGAAACTGCGCTAACAGCAAAGCGCTCGGCCTTCAGTATAAAACTGTGATACCAGCATTTACAACTCACGTGTCTTTAACACAACGATCCAGCATTTAAAGCAGCTTGTTTGCAGTTTTTTTACAACACCTTTTATTTTCGCGGCTCTCTCTCGTTATTTGTGTCCCGTTACACAACGAGCTCAACCAGTTAAATTCAAACCTCACAAAACAACAACAAAAGCTTCTCGAAGGCTTTTATGATGGAGACATAAATAAAGAAAGGTGATGTTTAGATGTTAAACCTGCTTAGAGAGCAGTTGGAGAGTGTTTGCAGACACTCGCCAACCCTCATGACCAGCAGTGACATCACATCCAGTGTGGTGGACAGCCCCTTTATAATGTGCCACGTCCGGCGGGAGGAAAAATTAACTGTTAGATTGAAGAAAACAAACAAGTATCAGTGCGTTTAAATATCAGTGGGCGAGGACACTTCAAACAGATCAATCTGAATGATGCAAATATAAATGGTGTTTTTCAGATTTGTAGTTTTGCTGCTGATGGACCGAACTGATCTGACTTGAATGATTTATGTCTGTGTGAACATGACAGAGTCACATGTAGCCCGAGGGAGCGCTTTTAATATCAGCAGCATTTGTTTTATTGAGGAATTTATGGACTGAATCCAGACTCGTGTCACAGACTTTTACTTTGAAGGCGAGTTTGGAGCAGGAGGTGGTGGTTTTATTGTGGCGGAGCAGACAGGTGGAGAGCAGACAGGAATGCAGCAGATCCAGAGGTGAAGCGAGATCGGCCTGAAACAACAACGAGGAGCGAAGACAAAAACCCGTTTTGGAGACTTTTGCAGCAGCTGAACAGAGAGCGCGGCAACGAGTGACGAGCTTTAAAAACAGGCCCAAACAAAGCGCCTGTGTGGGAGCCACGCTGAGAGACACACTGAAAAGCACTCAGAGCTCAGGTTAAAGGTCCGGCTTCAAACACATGAAGGAGAAACGTGCCGTTAACTCAGTACGAAGACGTTTCACAATCACGTCTCTGTGCGTGTGTAATAAAACGTGTAATAATGTATCTATAATATATAAGTACACAGGGAACAGGAAGTGTAAGGGTTCCCGTACGGCGTGAAAAAATTCCTGTGCATCTGTACTGAGACAGAGGAGCAGAGGAGGTGTCGCAGGACTTCCTGGGAGTTCTGAAATACGTTGTGTGAATTCCAGCTCGTGCTCCGGTCGGCTGACAGAAGTGAAGATCTCAGAGCTGTGAGATGATCCAAAAGCAGCCGACAGCGATCATGTGACCAGAGAGACGACCCTGTCCGGTCTGGACGCAGCGATACTGCAGTCATGTCTTTACTAACACTGATTGGTCGAGCACTGAATGGATCCCACCAACGTGAACTCGATTAGTGAGTCGGCCACACACAGTATGAAACTCACCATTAAGCCTCAGACGGTTAAATCTGTATTACAGTAGTCCAGCTTACTTAAACCCAGTATTACTCCAGTTAAACCAGTGCTGCTTTTATTGGATTCCAGTCCCACGACCCTCAAAACTGACCGACTGCTCCTTTAACTGCAGACTCTCCTGCTGTGACCACCTGCAGCCTGACAGGAAGTCACCTGCACAGGTGAGCGAAGGCGTGACCTGAGGCTACTTTCACAAACAGATCAGCTGCTGAGATCAGGCCGCGGCCCGGGAAGACCCTCAGCTGGACGCTCCTGTGTCACAGCGAGGAAGAGGAGGAGGCTGCAGAGCTGAGACACGTAATGAGCACGCAGTCAACACTGTAATCAGACTGAGCACTACAATTATATCTGTCTCTGCTGCTCGGCCTTCAGTTTGCAAACAACAAGCAAAAAGAAGCAGAGGAGGAGGAGGAGGAGGAGGAGGAGGAGGAGGAAGAGGAGGAGGATAAAACAGGGTTTCATTTCCTGATTTACGCCCTGGTTTTAAGTCTCAGAGAGCGTCAGCTGTTTCCAAACATCCAGTGACCTCAGAGAGAGGGTCAGAGATGTTTGATTGAAAAAAGCTCCGGACAGTCTGAACGTATGAAACCAGTAAAGACGAAACCAGTTTGACTCCAGATTAAATTCAGCTAAAACACAGAACAAATAAATCTAACAGCACTGGAACAGGATACAGACAAACCCAGTTTTAAACCAGTCACACAGATGGTTCAT
The DNA here is from genome assembly GCF_056152115.1 of Neolamprologus brichardi. Taxonomy (NCBI): domain Eukaryota; kingdom Metazoa; phylum Chordata; class Actinopteri; order Cichliformes; family Cichlidae; genus Neolamprologus; species Neolamprologus brichardi. The sequence goes on along the minus strand of NC_142121.1, from coordinate 1,379,886 downwards.
CGTATTAATCCTGAACTAAACAGTCGACACCTGCGAATAATCCACTTTAAATCCAGCATGAAATACTGGAAAATTCTAGTTTGAAACCAGTGACCCATCAAGCACAATTTCCAGTATTTCCAGTATAACTTCAGCATTAATCTCTGACTAAATCCTTAAACTAAGTAAAAATGTGTTAAAAACACAACAAACACATCACAGATCTGCAACACTGCACTTAATAAACTGCCTCAGAGTTTAAATCAAACATTCAACCCACAAACCGACCGCAGACACTGGTTTCATCCCAGTAACAGACACATCATCCAGCTTTAATCCAGCTTTAATCCAGCTTTAATCCAGCTTTAATCCAGCTTTAATCCAGCTTTAATCCAGATGTGCCAGTAACTACAACACAATTGTTTTTGCAGATAAAACCAGTTAACCGAGAATTATAAACCCAGTTAAACCAGTATAAACTCAGGGTGAGTCTGCTCTGGACCATCAATAAAAACCAGGAAACTCCAGTGTTAATCCAACGATTCCCAGTATAGATGTTTCCCAGTATAAATGTTTCCCAGTATAAACGTTGCCCAGTATAAACGCTGCCCAGTATAAACGCTGCCCAGTATAAACGCTGCCCAGTATAGATGCTGCCCAGTATAAACGCTGCCCAGTATAAACGCTGCCCAGTATAAACGCTGCCCAGTATAAACGCTGCCCAGTATAGATGTTGCCCAGTATAAACGCTGCCCAGTATAAACGCTGCCCAGTATAGATGTTGCCCAGTATAAACGCTGCCCAGTACAGATGTTGCCCAGTATAAACGCTGCCCAGTATAAACGCTGCCCAGTATAAATGTTGCCCAGTATAAATGTTGCCCAGTATAAACGTTGCCCAGTATAAACGTTTCCCAGTATAAACGTTTCCCAGTATAAACGCTGCCCAGTATAAACGCTGCCCAGTATAAACGCTGCCCAGTATAGATGTTGCCCAGTATAGATGTTGCCCAGTATAGATGTTGCCCAGTATAGATGTTGCCCAGTATAGATGTTGCCCAGTATAAATGTTGCCCAGTATAAACGCTGCCCAGTATAAATGTTGCCCAGTATAAACGTTGCCCAGCATAAACGTTGCCCAGTATAAACGCTGCCCAGTATAGATGCTGCCCAGTATAAACGCTGCCCAGTATAAACGCTGCCCAGTATAAACGCTGCCCAGTATAAACGCTGCCCAGTATAAACGCTGCCCAGTATAGATGTTGCCCAGTATAAACGCTGCCCAGTATAAACGCTGCCCAGTATAGATGTTGCCCAGTATAAACGCTGCCCAGTACAGATGTTGCCCAGTATAAACGCTGCCCAGTATAAATGTTGCCCAGTATAAATGTTGCCCAGTATAAACGTTGCCCAGTATAAACGTTGCCCAGTATAAACGCTGCCCAGTATAGATGTTGCCCAGTATAGACGTTGCCCAGTATAAATGTTGCCCAGTATAAACGCTGCCCAGTATAAACGCTGCCCAGTATAGATGTTGCCCAGTATAGACGTTGCCCAGTATAAATGTTGCCCAGTATAAACGTTGCCCAGCATAAACGTTGCCCAGTATAAACGTTGCCCAGTATAAACGTTGCCCAGCATAAACGTTGCCCAGTATAAACGTTGCCCAGTATAAACGTTTCCCAGTATAAACGCTGCCCAGTATAAACGCTGCCCAGTATAGATGTTGCCCAGTATAGATGTTGCCCAGTATAAATGTTGCCCAGTATAAATGTTGCCCAGTATAAACGCTGCCCAGTATAAATGTTGCCCAGTATAAACGTTGCCCAGCATAAACGTTGCCCAGTATAAACGTTGCCCAGTATAAACGTTGCCCAGCATAAACGTTGCCCAGTATAAATGCTGCCCAGTATAAACGCAGGAACATTTAGAACGACATCAGTTTGAATGAACCATTAAACCCAGAACATTCCATCATCAGATCCTGTAGATTTCCAGTATGAAACCAGTATAACTCTGATATTGTACCCAAGCTAAAAACCAGTGTTCCATTCCCACCAGTAGTCTGGTATTAAACCAGTTAAGCTTTTTTTCAAACAAGTATTTACACCAGTATGCACACACTCACTGCCTGATTTAATACCAGAATAATCCCAGTAGAACCAGTTCATACTGGTTGTTGGGGCCTGTTTGTGGGGGCAGACCAGCAACATTAACATATAAATAACCTCCCCCCTGCGAGGGGCCGGTGGGTGGTGGGGGATTAAGGAGGTCATTGAATGAATGGGCTCCTCTGTGGCTGAATGACGGGTGAGGGTCAGCGTGTGGGTGTGGTTGGGGGGGGGGGGGGGGGGGGTGTTTCTATCGGTCCTCTAACTGATCAATAAACTCATCAATGCGGCTAAACTCCGAGTCAAAGCTTTTTAAACTGTCGCTGTGTTGTTTCCCGACAGCCGCGAGGACCCCTGCAGCTCTGGGTGGGAATCCCCTCGGCCCGGGCGTCCCACAGGGGGCAGCGGGGGTCACCCGCGTTCCTTCAGACGGACGGACACTGGACGCTTTGTCCTCGGCATTCCTCGGTCAGAGGCGACGTTCCCACACAGAGCCGCAAAATTACAGGCTGCGCCCGAACGCCTCATTACAGCAGACAAACATCCACCTGAGACGCAGCGCCGACACGTCACAGCAGCAATCACAGGTTACGCACAAACAAAACAAACTGCACACAAAACAAACTCTCACGCCTCGAGCCCGCGGCGGCGAGAATCCTCACAGCGCCGCAGACAGCTGTGAACATCTGGCAGCTGAAATTCACCAGAAATGCTCCACAACTGGTTTCAAACTTGTGCAGGAGAAGTTATGAAAATATTTGCTTTTTCTTTTTTTCTTCAAGACATTTTTATATTTTACACTTTTAAATCTTATATTTAAAAAATATATATGAATCCTTAATTTAGTAGAAAAATCTTTAATAAAATGATTATTATGATGCCGACAAACGTCATGAAAATAGGATCACTAACAGTCAAATAACCAGTATGAAACCGGGTTTATGTGTAAAACCAGTTTCAAACCCACATAAATCCAGGACTGACACCCAGCTTCATACAAACCACCACAACAACCAGTATGAATCCAGCTTCTAAGCAAATATCGTCCCAGTATAAAAACCAGTATGTGCTACATTCTTCTTAAACCAGAACAAACGTCAGTAATTTCCAGTATAAATATATTTCTCCAGTCCAGTTAACCCAGTATAACGTCACAGTTAAACCAATAGAGGATTAGTATTTAACCCAGTATCAAAGTCACACCACAGGTCGCCGTGACGCCGAAAACGCCAACAAGCACAAAAGCTCGACGCTAAAATAGTTTTTATCTGTGTTTTATAGTTTTTAATGACACACACACACACACACACACACACTCACACACACACACACACACTCACACACACACACACGATGCACCTGGTATTACATAACCAGCTCTGATCTTACCGAGCATGGCGGTGGCGCCCTCTGCCTGGAACTCCGGGAACTGTCCCTCTGAGGGGACGCTGACCGTCCTGCGGAGGCTGCGAGCCTTCGCCGAGTCTGTGGGGCTCTCCTGAGCGTCGCCTGCAACCTGAGGGGGAGGAAGAGGAGGAGAGGGGAGTCAGAGAGTGTGTCGTGGAAAGGTCACGTGACCTGTGGGAGCTGGTCAGTTTTACCTCATCATCCTTGTTGAGCAGGATGAGCTGGGTGTCGGTCAGGATGCAGAACTTCCTGTCCCAGGAGCCGCTGTTGGTGTACGGGCTCTGACCGCAGGAGAATCGGTGAGCCGGCGGACCTTTAACATCTGGAAACAGAAGCAGCTCAAATCAGAGATTTCTGCCAGTCAGGAAGGACAGACGCAGGACAGACGCAGGACAGACGCAGGACAGACGCAGGACAGACGACTTTATTATTGTTCCCGTTCTACTTTCCTCACGTAAAACAAAGAAAGGCCTCGACTCGGTTCATAGAATTTAAATAACAATTAAAAAACAATTAAGCTAACTGTTTTTATTGGCAAAAATAATTATTTTAGATTTTAAATATCTATATCTCTCTCTCCATATATATCTGTTTCAGTTATATATTTTTTATATTAAAATTCCAGAGTTGAAACACTAAATTCTTTATTAATCCAGAAATAATCCAGCATTCAAATCTGTATTAATCTCAGTCAAACCACTGAAAGTCTAACATCAGCACAGAAGGTCTGAATCCCTATAAGAGGTAGAAAATGATGGATGTGTGGATAAACGTGCAGGTTGCAGTCAGACTGGAGCCTGCAGAGCTCTGCTGCTCCTGCAGAGGGCGCTGTGGATCTAAACTTCCCAGCCTGCTGAGCTCCAGCAGAGGAGAGGAGGAAGAAGGGCAAATAAAAATGAAAGTGATGTGAGGCATCAGCTGACTCAGCAGAGGTCAGAGGTCACGTCACTGTGTATTAAAGGGGAAGTCTTCACACTCCAGCTGCTCAGCTCTGATTTCTCACTTTTACTTTCAGCCAATCAGCTGTTGAGGTTTGTTGTTAAATTATTAATCAGAAGAAGAAAGTTCCCACGATGATGAAAGCATCACGAACGCAGCGCTGCAGGCTAACAGGCTAACAGGCTAACAGGCTCCTCCACTGAAGTAGTCGTTATTATGTTATTGTTGTTACATGAAGATTGTACTCATGTGCATACTTTGTTCTGTTTAATTCACTTGTTCGTGTTTATTGTTTTTGTAAATATTTAATGATATTTTGAACAGCTCGAGATGTTCCACATTTTTTAGAGTTTCTTCCCTTTCAGGTTAAAACTGCAGCTGCAGAGAAAAGGGAAGACAAGCAGAGTTATCAACTTCCACGTTCTTCAAATCTCAGCAGGGTGGAAATAAAAAGCAGAAATCTACCAAGTCCGGCTCTCAGCGTCACCTCGGGCCCTCTTTACGTCCTTCACCGTCTAAAGATCAGGATCAAGTTTCCTACAATCTGCTGTCAGCTCTGCTCCTCATATTACATCAGGTGTACCACAAGGTTCAAGTTTGGGCCCCCTGTTGTTTTTCATTAATGACTTTACTTGAAGCTACATCATTAAATAAACGTCCGCTTGTAACTAAACAACCTAAATTAGCTTAAAACAAATTTAAAAAAGAACTAAACCCAAAGTTTATCTGTTAGTTACACTCACACATATTTTATTTTATAGGATAATTATTAACATAATTAAGAAGAAACCAAACGAATGTGTTATTTGGGTTGATTTATCTGGAACTAAGAAACCAGACCGGTCTTCATCTGTGAATCTGTAACTTTATTAACACAAACGCTCCATCACAATCTCACAAACACACTCTGAGGTGGAGGTGGAGGAACCCTGCCCCACCTTTGTTTCTGGGCTGCGAGCAGAGGGTGGAGAATACCGAGGATGCCGTGCTGAGCAGCTATTTTCACAGACTATTTCTGGCTGCATACTAAATCATCCACGTCACGCTCGGGCCTCCAAAGCCCCCGAGACGGCGAGGGGACGCACACCTGCTTCTGCTCAGAGCGGCGAGCGCGAACAGAAGGATAATTGGATGTTTCTGTCTCGTCCTGTCCACGAGGGACTCCAGCTCGCATAATTAGCTGATCTCAGGTCTGCTGCCACTGAAGAGACATGTGGACGCCTCAGAGGGCCGAACAAAGACAGGAAGCAGAGATGGGACGCCGCCGGACGCCGGCCTTACATAACACCACGAACCTGCCTGAACCGCCACGGCGATGCTCGGCCAGGAGAGGAGGAGAGAGAGACAAAGCTCGTCTGGTTTAAACCCCACACAGCTCCACGCAGACGTCCATCAGAGACCAGCGGAGCTTCAGATGTTTGTTTTTGTGCTTCCTGCAGGGGAATCCCTCCTCCCCGTGCTGACATGCTCCACATATATTCACAATTCTCTCATAACTGATTATTAACTTTTAATCATGAGGCTCGTTAGATTTGAAGACGTTTACAGTGAGAGTTTTTTCAAATCTGCAACTTCAAGGGCTGAAAACTCCAAAAGCTGCAGCTCCTCTGAGGCTCCGACGTTAAAACATCCAACTTTACAGCTTTGAACACAAAAAGCTTTTTGTGTCATCAGCTGTGCGCGGGGGCTGAGTCATCACATTTTCATATCTGCTGAGATTAACCGCTGCCATCACTCATCTGAACCTGAAGCTGCTCGTGTGACGAAGACTGAAAGCAGCCGGAGACATCGGACTTCTGCGCTCCGTCACGACTTATTCGGTCTCCGTCTGTGAAACTACGCTGCGGTCTTTGTGAGGTGGCGGTGCACAGGAAGTCCCCCCTCTGCTGCTGCCTGCGTGGATTAAGCTTCTATATTTGCCGAGCGGCTGGATGATCCAGGCCCGGTGAAAAGGTCAGAACCGGCCGGCGGGATGACGAGCTCGCCAGAGCGTGAAAACGATTTGTCTGCTGCTACCGGACACGCCGCAATCTGCAGAGCGTCAATCAGCTGATGAGCCAAACGGGCCGCGTGATGGTCTGATGAACTCTTCTTATAAAGCGATTCGATGTCGGCGGCGAGGCGCGTCCGACTGCGAAGTGAGATGTTTGATCTCCGTCGTCCGTGCGCTCCACTCACACGCAAAGCGGACACGTGTCGGGCTGAACTGCTCTGTGCCACGTCTGAGCCGAAGCTTCTTCACTCTGAGTCACACCTGAGGCCACACCTGTCCCACACTGACACGTGACTCATCCTAACTGTACATTTATCTGCAGATAAAAGTCTTCTGATGCTCACAGAAATATCAAAAACTGAAACAGATAAAAACACATCAGGTGGACACGCTCCAAAACTCACGGTCTGAAACACCGAACAGGTCTCCCCTCGCCGCTCATACACGTTCATTCCCACTGCGTTCAAATCATTCGTATCAACTGCTGACGTGCCCGTGAGCAGAGCACCTGCAGGGGTCACAACGAGGCAAAATAAACTTTGTGTTTGTGTGTGAGACTCAAAATGTGGTTTTAGTAACAGGTCACAGTCGTTATGGTCAGAGAAAGTATTATCAGATGTCCCCACAAGATACGACATCCCAACGTGTGTGTGTGTGTGTGTGGGGACAGGTGGTGGACTCGCAGACATTCCCAGTGGAGGTTTGGCCGGAGTCAGGTTTCTCCACACACACACACACACACACACACACACACACACACACACACACACACACACACACACACACACACACACACACACACACACACACACACACACACACACACACACACACCCTGGGCGTGCCCGTGGCGCTCTGTGTGTTTGTGTTTACATGAGTGTATCTGGACTCGCTCTCATTGTTTTTCACACGGTTATTTTCGTGCTGCAGACTGACGGAGGCTGAAACTCCACCTGCCAGAAACCCGACCCTGCAAACCGAACACCTGCACGCCGCCCAAAAATGCGAACCAATGAAAAGTCAGACAGGTGAAGTTAGCAGGTCACAAAAACATGTTTCTCCCCAAATCACTCAAAAACAGATCAATGAACGTCTTAAAGTCAAACTCAGGGAATAAGAATCCGGCTGTGTTGTTCCCGAAGTCGTGTCTAACACCTGCCGGGACACCACAGCTCCCAGAGGACTAATGCAGGGACACACACACACACACACACACACACACACACACACACACACACACACACACACAGAGGCCGCTTTGTCTGTCAACCTGTAGCAGCAGGCAGGCCCAGTTGCTATAGCAGCCGGTAAACATGGACGCTTTCCTCCAATCATACTGCGGTGACGTCACGCTGCTGCTTTATCAAGATGGGATGGTCCAACAGGAAGTCGGGAGGTGAAACCAAAAAGAGAACAGAGAGGGGTGTGTCTGCAGATAACGCACACAGATCAACACCAGCACACACTTCCTGTTGTGAATCAGACGTGGAGGTCAGAGGTGAACGGCTGCACTTTTAACTTAATTCAACTATTTCCTGACTTAAATAAAGGGAATCAAACATATCACTTAACGAAGACACGAAACTCTTCAGATTACAGATGTTCTGAGAGACTCGTGCTTCCCCAGATGTTGATGTGATGCACATGTAATCAACTGTGTGCAGCTTTGCCGCAGTTCTGGAAAACGTGATTATGGAGGGAGAACGTGGCGTCCTTACACCAGGGAAGCAGCACAAAGCAGTGATGGAGACGTAAACAAGAGAATATTTGTTCGATTTGCATGATGATAAAATATTTGCTGCTCCAGCAGCTGTTCAGGCTTGATGGGAAGATTTGTTGGACGTGCAGTCAGAGAGGTTTACCTGAGCAGACCTGAGCTCCCCCCGTGTGGCGCCTCCCTCAGCAGCAGTACTCTGTGTGGCGTTATCAGCCTCTCGCATCACTGTGGAGGACGTTGGCCCACCCTTCGTTACAGCGCTGCTCCAGTTGAGGTTTGCAGGTGTTTGTTTATGCACAGCTCTCTGAAGCTTCACAGCATTAAAGTCAGGCCGAGGGCTGATTGTTATGGTCCACTCAGTGACTGACAAACCCTCCACCACTGTGCTTAGAGTCGGTCTGAGGTCTCTGACGTGCTGGTTTTGTGTGTTATGGGCGAACGTCTGCACTTTGGTCTCATCTGTCACGTTTCCTGAAGCCGTGTGGTTTGATCAGCTTTGCAAAGCTAAGCTGTGAAGATTGTGTCCCACCAGGACGCTCCAGGGCTGCACACTGAGCAGAGATCAGTCCATGTGTTTGATCACGAGCACCTGGCTGACCCTCCTGAGTCCTATGGAAACAGTGAGGGTGGAGTTCTTCACGGGAGTGCAGAGATCCTGGTGAAAACTGATCATGTGATCGGATAAGACGAGGAAAGCAAAGCAGAAAATTCACAGGAATAAGAGCAGAATTTATTTTTGGCTGATGGGAGAGAGGAAACGTGTCGCTGGAAGTCGATAAAATAAAAATGGTACGGCCAGCTCCTCCCCTTCCTGAGGAATCGCTCCAGCAGATGGAGCCGTGTGTTTGATTCGGCACACATTTTACTCCAGAAGCTCCCATTTATCCCAGCTTGGGATCGGCACATGGAGGACACCAACCTGTGACCAGTGAGGTTGAACCATGCTAGCTGTGCACATCCCAACATGACCAACACATCCTCTTCTGACAGCAGACCATAACGACTCTGAGCCGAGCAACATCCGATCCAAACACGGCATCGCAGTATCCCGACAGTAGCCAACCTACAGATAGCAGCTTTTGTGGCGCACAGCTGGAAACCGTGCTTTTCTCTGCAGGCAGCTGTTCAGCCGTTAAACCCAGAGGAGCCGTCGGCAGCTCTGAGGTGTGAAACAGGCTGCAGAGGAGCTTTTGTCCGAGGGAGGAAATTACAGCAATTAGCAGACTGGACAGAGAAACAGTGTTTTTGTAAAGCTGCGCTGCGTCCAGGCAGGAGGAGGAAAAACCGTCGAGACGTTAAAGCTGCAAGTGTGAGAAAGAAACGTGTTTTCATGATCGATGTGTGGACAAACTGAAGTATCTTTGAAAATGAACGTTTCCAAAACTCAGCCTTTGGACGGATTTATGTAAATATATCATGACACCTCCTGGACACTAGGTGGCGATGGTGTTTCCACACGTAACCAATCACAGAGCTGGAGCTAATAAATGTCGATATAGCATAAACGTGTTGTTTTTAATAGTAAACAAGGTGAGAAATTTAAACTCTGGCCTGATGGTGGCGCTATGAGCTGAGGATGAGCTGAGTACTGAGAATAACTGTCTAAACCTTCCTAATTAACAACTTTACTTCGTGTACATGGACGTTGTGTGAAATTAAAGGTTCACTTTATAGTTTATGGCTGTAAAAGCTGCCGTGAGACGGACGTAATGAAACAAAGGGCTGTTAGAAATATCAGTGCGCTCGTTTTGGGGAATTGACTACAGGATCTGTACACGAACACTTCCAGAGACGAGGACATGAAGCCGCTGCGCTGTTGTGAGTTCAAGCTGTAAAAATGTGCCGGATGAGCCGAAACTCGCTCTGCTGCAGGTCCTCCTGATGTCAGCGCTGCTCTCTGGAGACGACGCAGACAGCACTCAGCTCAGCAGCACAGAAACGTCAACACGAGTCTGCTAACAGCTCCTCACGCCGCGTACGGGGACGGTGTGGAGGTCATTTTTATGACATTTTACTTCAGCAGAAACTGAACTGTGCTGCAGCTCCTCGCTGCATTTAAACCTGCAAGAGCAGCCGTGCAAGAGCAGCCGTGCAAGAGCAGCCGTGCAAGAGCAGCCGTGCAAGAGCAGCGAGCACAGCCCAAACAGGCCGCCCGAGGCCCACCAACCAGCCACATCGCTGGCTCAAAGTGAAGCTTTCTGCTGGGAAACTTTGGGTCCAGTTATTCGTGTGGATGCCACCTTAACACATGTACCAACCCCCCGACCTCCCCCACCGCACTCCGCTCGAGGGACGCGATGAAGCTCCGCTCTGCTGATCGGAAAAGCTGCAGTTTTCCTGCTCCAGTTTTCCTCAATCATGTCGAGTTCATTTTATTTTATTGGTTTGTGGAAAATGAAATCAGCTGATGATCTCATTATGTGTGACGCTGCAGCCTGCTGGCCCTTCACCCTGTTCCTGCTGCTCTGATAATGAATCAATAGTCTGAGTCTCCAATCAATCATTAATCGATGGTTCTTTGTTATCGCTTGTGCTCGACGCGTCCTGGCAGCGGCGACGGCGGCTGGTTTAATATTTAAACGTGTTGACTTCAGCTGTACTCGGCTGCATTTGCATCTGCAGAGCAGATTCTCTCCCTCTGCTGTCAATCATGGCGGCAGCCTGCACGGAGGGGGGGCGGTCTAAAGGGGTCAAAGGTGAGCGGCAATCTCGCTTCCCATCACCTGAGGGAGCAGCAGAGGAGGTTTGCTGTGTTCACAAAGGCGCCGCAGCACGCGTGGAAACGTCCGGTACGACGGCTTTGTTTAACCCACCGGTTCTTGTGATGTCACAAGACGCCGATGAGCGCAGCTGTCACGTGTCCTGTGGGAGGGGTGGAAAGTATCCTGACCTCGTTCAACTGTGCGGTGTCCACGTAAGAGCCGCGAGATTAGCTGGATTTTGATTTCAGTCGTAATTTTAGTTTCCAGCAGAAAACAAATTATTAAAAATAAAAAATCACTTTTCACCACAAAGCTTTTTTTAATTTGCTGTGTTATGAATCAAGCGCACCCTCTGACACCTCCGTAAACACTCAAACTCAGTCAGTTCAGCTCACAGCTAACGTTTCAGTAAAGTGTCAAAAAAGCCCGGGCACGAGTCCATCACAGGTATCGGCCTCGGAAACGAGTGAACAGCAGCTCAGAGATCGATAATCCTCGACAGGAGGAGGACTGCTCACGGTACGAGACACAGACGTGAGAACAGAATCATCCATCAATATTTTCCCGTCTCTGATCCTAAAAATCACATTTGCTTTGATATTGGATGACCTCTAACTTTCTGCTTCTTAACTCAGATCAAACTGAGGTCATTGTACTCGGTGCTGAAAAGCTTAGAAATATGGTATCTAAGCAGATTCTTACTCTGGATGGCATTACCTTGGCCTCCAGTAACACTGTGAGGAACCTTGGAGTCATTTTTGACCAGGACATGTCCTTCAACGCACATATTAAACAAATATGTAAGACTGCTTTCTTCCATTTGCGCAACATCTCTAAAATTAGAAATATCCTGTCTCAGAGTGACGCTGAAAAACTAGTTCATGCATTTATTACTTCCAGGCTGGACGACTGTAATTCATTATTATCAGGATGTCCAAAAAACTCACTGAAAAGCCTTCAGTTAATCCAAAATGCTGCAGCAAGAGTCCTGACAGGGACTAGAAAGAGAGAGCAGATTTCTCCTGTTTTGGCTTCCCTTCATTGGCTTCCTGTTAAATCCAGAATTGAATTCAAAATCCTGCTCCTCACATACAAGGTCTTAAATAATCAGGCCCCATCTTATCTTAATGACCTTGTAGTACCATATTACCCTATTAGAGCACTTCGCTCTCGCTCTGCAGGCCTACTTGTTGTTCCTAGAGTATTTAAACGTAGAATGGGAGGGAGAGCCTTCAGTTTTCAGGCCCCTCTTCTGTGGAACCAGCTTCCAGTTTGGATTCGGGAGACAGACACTATCTCTACTTTTAAGATTAGGCTTCAAACTTTCCTTTTTGCTAAAGCATATAGTTAGGGCTGGACCAGGTGACCCTGAATCCTCCCTTAGTTATGCTGCAATAGATGTAGGCTGCCGGGGGATTCCCATGATGCATTGAGTTTTTCCTTTCCAGTCACCTTTCTCACTCACTATGTGTTAACAGACCTCTCTGCATTGAATCATATCTGTTATTAATCTCTGTCTCTCTTCCACAGCATGTCTTTATCCTGTCTTCCTTCTCTCACCCCAACCAATCACAGCAGATGGCCCCGCCCCTCCCTGAGCCTGGTTCTGCTGGAGGTTTCTTCCTGTTAAAAGGGAGTTTTTCCTTCCCACTGTCGCCAAAGTGCTGCTCATAGGGGGTCATATGATTGTTGGGTTTTCTCTGTATCTACTGTACAATATAAAGCGCCTTGAGGTGACTGTTGTTGTGATTTGGCGCTGTAGAAATAAAACTGAATTGAATATTCAGCCGTCTGGTTAAAAAAAAGGGTTTATCCTGCCAAACGCCTGTGGACCCAGAGCAGGGCGGCGCCGTCACACAGTCCAGTCTGGACGGTTCTGGCTGCAACACAAAACAACCTGTTTTCAGACGCATTCATGTGGGAGCCTCCACGTTCCCACCGCCGCTATTCGGAGCACCGAAAGGTTAATGAACTCAGGGCTGCTTTTGTTACCCAGCTTTTATTGTGGAGGGCCAATTTACATACAAAAGGAAGACACACACACACACGTGTTGTTCTGTCAGTGTGAGGACCTTCACTTACATAACGCATCAGTTTAGCTTCAGTTTAGCTTTAAGGTTGGAAGTGCTGTCTGAACTTCCTGTCCACACAGGGTCACATGACATCATGACTCTGCCTCATCACACTTTTTTGTATCAGTGCTTTGATGTACTGGTTATGTTAGCACCAGCCTCAGATAACGTGTGGTAAGAGACTGATGAAGAGTCTGTGCTCACGAGGTCCAAACACAAACAGCCAAAGTGTTCGACATAAAAAACACGGAGAGTTAGGTGAGGCAGAGCCAATAAGACTGCTTCATTTAATCTCTGGGAATGAGGACGAGCTGAGCTGGCTCTGAAGCCACACACAGACTCACACACACACACACACACACACACACCTCATTGAGTATGCAGGAGCTGTCCTGGCCTCTGGCCTCAAACACACACATGGCTGATTAACAGGGTTTCTGTAGGACGCCGTGAGCCAGAACACCACCACACATGTCCTGCCTCAGCCACACACACACACACACACACGCACACACACGCACACACACACAGTTGGGTTAATTAGACCCCACTTAGCAGTAGCTGTTCATTCTCACATGGAGACTGAGTGTGAGAACTGGGAGGGTGAATCAGGCTCTTTTCTGTGTGTGTGTGTGTGTGTGTGTGTGTGTGTGTGTGTGTGTGTGTGTGTGTGTGTGTGTGTGTGTGTGTGTGTGTGTGTGTTTACAGAAGTGAGAGCTCTGTGGTTTTTATTACCCAGCATGCTCTGGGCATGCTGGAAACTTTCACACTGTGTCTGTTTACAGCCGCTTGTGTTCACGCAGACGTTTACTGCCGTCCTGAAACTGTGTACAAACACTTCACTGTGCTGCTCTGTGTGCTCTTCATTACTGCTGAGTCACAGCAGAATCAAACACGGTGACTTGAGGCTTTCTGCAGATTAAAGTTAAGCAACAGAAAGCAGCGGAAAGCTGATCTTTATTTATTTTTGTTAAAATGATGAATTTTCTCACAGACTCTGGTCTGTTTGGGTTTCACTACGTCAAAGTCTGAGGCAGAACAACCTGACAGATCATAAAGTAGAGGAGAAACGTTTGCAGAATAAAGACCTGGGTTAGTTTCTTGTGTGCACACAGTCATGTCGTGTTGACTAACCCTGCTGGCACGGCTGGTGGGGCATCGCCGCTCTGAGCGACCGCACGACGGTGTAGAAATCATAGAGAAAGAAAACCAGACGCTCTGCGTGCTGAACCTGCCCGAGCGTTCACATGTTTTTAAGAAATGAACCGAGCTGGCTGCACATCTGTGGGTGAACCACAAGCAGGAACTAAGACGCAATCCAGCACACTTTTCTACAGCCAGCATCGTCGGAGCTGCAGTTTATAGTTGACACGAGCAGGCTGACCTGTGCAGGTGTGCCCCGCCTCTCGCCCTGCGACGGGCTCTGGGGCACGGCGACCCTGAAGAGTAAATCTGGTGAACTGAAGTTTTGAGCCTGGCTCAGATTACCACTCATCACAACTGCACGTGGGACCGGCTCAGACCGGATTTTAAAACTGATTTTAGGCCAAGTTTTAAAACTTCTTTCAGATTTTGTTCATGACTGATTTTACACTGGTTCCCAGTTTGAATCAAGACTGGTTTAAAACCTGCTCTGGAACTGAATTTGGCCTTTAGCTTGGGCTTGTTTTAGGTCTAATTTAGCACTGCTTTGAACCTGGATTCAAACTTGATTTTGGGATTGAGTTAAGACTGGTTTTAAACCACTTACGGGCTTAAATGTTTTGGACTTTGGACTTTTTAGAAACGTTTTCCGGCAGATTTGAGACTGGGATGGAGCAGCCCAAACTCAGGCTGTGGGTCTGCTTTAAAACTAGTTTCACACTTGATTTCAGTTTAGTTTAGAACTGGTTTTAAACTTTTTTTCCTTTCTTTTATCCTGTCTTCCTTCTCTCACCCCAACCAATCACAGCAGATGGCCCCGCCCCTCCCTGAGCCTGGTTCTGCTGGAGGTTTCTTCCTGTTAAAAGGGAGTTTTTCCTTCCCACTGTCGCCAAAGTGCTGCTCATAGGGGGTCATATGATTGTTGGGTTTTTCTCTGTATCTATGAAGCGCCTTGAGGTGACTTTTGTTGTGATTTGGCGCTATATAAATAAAATTGAATTGAATTGAAACTTATTGCGGACCAGTTTCTGGGCATAGTATTGGACTTGTTTTAGGAGCACTCTAAGGTTGCTTTAAGATCATGTCTGTAACAAGGTCAGGACCTGATTAGAAAGAGTTCAGAGAGAAGTTTTCGTCAGCACTGAGGTAAAAATCGGACCGTTTTCTGCACATCTGTGGGTAAAACCACAAGCAGGAACTTCTGATACCCAGTTCATGCTACAGTTCTACATTCCCCAAAGCATTATGGGAACTTGAGTTAATAATTTGAAGCAGGTTTAGAAGTAAAGCAAATAAGGGCCTATGCAGGCTGAGCTCCCACCAGTGCTCCCAGCACATCAGCAGCTTCTGTTTCTCACACCAGTTTCCCATAAACCACCAGCTCAGACAGATTAAATTAAATCTTTTTCTACATCCCTGATCAGCTCTCCTCCTCCTCCTCCTCCTCCTCCTCCTCCTCGATGCTGTGTTCAAATTTCCGGCGAGGCTGAACGCTCCGATGAATGCTCCGATGAACGTGGCGTGCCGGGGATGCTGGGAGCTCACGGATAACACGGATCATCTCCGTTTCAGGATGATGGATGACGACAGAAATATATGCGTCTATCAAACAGGTCGGACTGTGGCGAAGCAGAGACACAATGCCCAGAGGCTCACGTTAATCTGACACGGTCACCACAACAGAGCCCATTTCCCTCATAATACAAGCTTTCAGTGAGAGAGAGGTCAGAGGTCAGAGACAGGAGGTGGAATAAAATCTGTGATAAGGAACCTCTGGAGTCAGGAAATATCAGAGTTCACACATCGATGCTATGAGAAGGTCCCAGCTCACAGGAACATGTATGTGCACGTCGTTAAGCTCACGGTGGACTCAGATCAGCTGCTGTGTATTTTTTACATCACGTGTTTTGAGCAGCGTTTCAGTCCCTAATGCGCCCGAGCATGAAATATTTACTCTGCATTTGCAGCCTGTGAAACGTGCAGCGTCTGATTGAAAAGGACAGCCTGAGCTCTGACGGTAAACAAGAGGCGGCGAGGTGAGGAGAGCCGGCACGCTGCCAAAGATCCAAACCTGCACAGCCGTAAGGAGACCAAAGATAAAGCAGACCCGGTTCTGCTCGGTGCACCTGTGCACAGGTTAGCACGACTTTCATCACTTCCTGGTTTCATTCGCCCTGAAATTATTTATAATTCAGGCCCAAACAAACTGGACTGAGATGGATTTTTGCAACGACTCGTTTCTGATCGCATAAAACTGATTTCAGAATCGGGTCTGTTTTCTCCCTGATGTCCAAAAGCTTCTTCTGCGTACATGCATGGGTATTTTATTGTGTTTTCTGAATTTCTACAGACTTTGTTATTCAAAGATCTCTGTGGCTCTGATATCAGAGAATTAATTCAGACAATTATTCGTATCCAGAGGAGCCGTGTTGGAGAACTAATGGGACTTGATGCAGCAGCGAGTTCTGCATGAAAACACACATTTATTATCTGCAGGCTCTAATGTTTCCTCACGTGAGGTTGTAGTGGAAACTGCAATTAGCATGACTTAACCTTCAGACTGGCTGCCTGTCTGAGCTTTACACACTCTGCATGAATGTAAATGTTTGGTGAAGCAGCTGCAGACAGATTTCCAGCCTTCAATCAGGAGCAGGAGCAGGAGGAGGAGGGGGGAGGAGGAAACCTCTCTCTGAGAGCACAAAGGACAGCCGAGGTTTTCCTCCCTCAGAGTAGAATAAAGCTGCAGGGGCCACAGGAGAGAAACAAACTCTGCTTTAACTTCACCATGTGGGGATTTTTGTATCATCGTCGTAATAATAGTTCAGGTCAGTTTCTGAGGCAGTAATCTAGTGGAGGTAATTACACCGTATTGATAAGACAGACTGATTTCGCTCTCTTTATTCACACTAATGATGCTTTTTATAGACCTGTGTGATCCAGCTGAATCTGACTGCTCTTAATTTAATTTGACCGCTGAGTTTTTCACGGCCAGAGCGACATCACACCGTTCAAGAAAAAGAAAACAGACAAACAAACAAATTAGAAAATTATGCCGAATGTGGTGCATCACACAGATACCTGCTAATTAATGCTAATTAATGCTAATTAATGCCCAAATAAAATCGTAGAACCCTGCAGACCTTAGCGACGGTCTAAGTGCAGTAACCTCACAGCAGCCATATTACAGGTCAGATGATGTCATTTAAAAAGCTCCAAAAGCACAAGCGTGGTCCAGAGGTCCAGCTCAGGGCCTCCAACTAGCTGTGGTGAAGCCTAGTGGACAGCTAGCAGCTACACCCGCCTGCGTCTCCATCCACCTAAGAATGCAAACTTTAGACTTCAAAACTTTGATCCCAAAAAACAAACCAACTCTGAGCACATTGAAGCGAACACACCAGCGGACTGCTCTTTAACAATCAGGCAAGGATTTAAAACTCGGTTTTAACAGCTCGGTTTCCCCCGAACGAGGTTCCTGTTTATTCTGAAAGTTCTGCTGTTTGAGAGAAAATCACCGGGAAGACTTGTGGAGAGTTCTGGGGGATTCCCTTTATGGGGAATCTATTTGTGTTGGCGTCAAACCTCCTGAGCCGGAGGCAACACAACGGTCTGCTCTTCATCTCATCGTGTTTGTAATAAGTTAAGTGAAAATGAAGTTGTTAAAAAGAAAGCTTTTTTAAAAAGCATGACGTAGACAGCCCTACCGTCCTCGCCTCCTTCATCTTCGCTGCCTCCGCCTTCTTCCCTCAGGACTTTGCTGATCCTTCGAGACAGCGAGCTGAAGAAGCTGCTGACGGATGGCGTGCTCCTCTCGGCGACCGATTCTACCTTCCTGAGCGGCTCCCTGTTTTTGTCGTTGTCGGCGCCGGGCTCGGACATCGACCGGAGAAAGATCCTCTGCAGGGCGCCGGGCTCCCCGCTCCGTTTTTTCGGGTTTGGGAGGGTGCCGAACCTCGGCAGGCTGAGCAGTCGCCGGTGAGAAGGCTCCATGGTTTGTGCTTTGCCCTCGGGAGTGGACGTCCCGGCCGACCTCGGCGCCTGGCGAGCAGATGTCTCCCATTTGTATTTGTCCAATAGCTGCTCAGAAGCCGGTGGGGTGTTGGTTCTCCGCCAGGGCCTCCTGTAAAAGCGCCAGTGGTACAAGGTCCCCTGGATTAGACCCTCCCCGATCAAAGGGTGGGCGCCACTTCCACTCATCGTCTAGCACACGCAAGCTTCCTCCAGGCAGCAACGAGCAGATGGAGGCCCCCAAAATGGCCGTCACCGCTGGTTCGCCGACAGCTGTGCTGTGACACGGACACACGACCCCGGCGGGTCGGACGGATGAGGATTCGTCAGGTCGTCCTCATGTGCACGCCGAGCTGGAGCTGCCGTTCGCTCGCTTTCTGTGGGCTGACGTTCGTCTTCCTGGGAGGAAGTCAAGAGCCAGAGAAAGACCGAGGCCAGCCAATCAGGGCTGAGCAAAGGCAAAGCAGCAGACTGTGGTTTCCCCTACGAAGACTACAGCGTCGAGCATCAGCTTCTCCTTTTTCTGATCAGTTTCCTGGTTTGGTTCTTATTCAGCAGCAACGACAATGACGCGGAGCTCTCGTAATGAATCATATGGATGGATTTAGATCTGCAGACTCGCTGCAGTTTGCAAACAGCCTGAATTTTGCTCCAAAATAGGCGGGAAATCCCCCTTTCATACTTCCCACAGTGGCGATTTATGCACTTTGCGAGGGACCAGGATGGGTTGTAGTCTGTGGTGTAGGGTGGGCAGCTGGAAGTAGTAGGTGGATGGAAAGAAAAAGGGTTTCGGTAGCTGAAAGTAACCCACAGAGCGCCAAATTCAGTCAGTGATGTCCTCGAATATTTATAATACCTATTTCCATTTATTCTACTCGTAGGAGGCAAGATCTGTACGTTTACTGTCTATGAAAGTAACACAGGCCAGAATAAGATCTGGATGCGCTGATACAAAAACATTTACCCGGTATAGTTGGTTTAATTTAGTCAGTCTCTGTTTAATGGGTTAAATCTCTGAGCTCTCAGGCCTCCACACATGTTGTGAGCCCCTAAATATTCATGAGGACTGAAGAATGTCCCCCCGCCCCCCCCGAGGCCTCTGTGACCAGAGAGGAAACAGGAGCAGCGTCCCACAGAGAGCAGGGAGAAGCTCTGAGGACACTTTATTCAAGCCCCGCTGATAGAGGAGCTTTGAAGCAGCAGAAGCGAGATAGAAAAATCCCCGCAGCTCCCTCCGCGAGTTTCATAACATGGAAATGAGGTTTGTTGTCGTTGTTGTTCAGGCTGCAGGTTATGTGTGAGTTCAGTCGTCCACGTGGAGCTGGAGGTTCACCTGCAGCAGGCCAAACATCAGGATACAACCTGAGGGCGAGCTCAGGCTGTAAACAACCCCGAATATATATCATCACACACTTTGTGACAGGAAAAAAACAACAAATATCAACCAGCTGTTCAACAAGCTCCTCCCCCCAGTGGCCCATGAATGGCTCATGAACCACCTATGGCAGGTTCTGGTCAGAGTGACCAATCAGGTCACAGGAACAGGAACCATCCCTGTCTGTGATGCGTAGACCTACTGCAGCCCAACGCGGAGGAGGAGGAGTCTGTGGGACCCGCAACAACGACCTCACCAACCCGCCGGTCGGCTTGGTCTCATAAAAGTCGTTTGTCCCTGATCGTGGACACAAACTGACCTGTTTTTATGAGACGGTCAGTGCGGCTTTGTAACAGGAAGTACACTTCCTGTGCAGAGGTTTTGGCGAGCACGCAGTACCAAGAAAACGGAGCTTTGGGAGAAGTTTTAACTTAATTTAAACCCAAAAAGTCTCAAATAGTTTTTAATGATTATTACTAACATATTTTAATAATCCAAACATTTTCAAAATAATACAAAATAAATAGAAACTTCTGACACATTTAAGAATCAAAACGTGGTCTCTGACACGACCCCAACATCTCCAACCTCTGAGGATATTCATTTTGTGTAACTGGGTACAAACAGACCGGACGGATGAACGACCACGATCAGAGTCCCTGACTGAGACGGCGTTACAGAAAACAGCTGAGCTCCTGCAGGATTTAAACATGATGGCGTCAGGAAAAAGGATCAAACTCTCTCCAACTCTCAGATCAACCTTCTTCTTCTTGGGACTTTAAAGGCACGCCGCCCTGGCTGACCCACATATCAGCCCTGATTGGATAATGAAGCGACACTGCATGTAGGTCAGAGTTAAGACTCGGGGAGGTTAAGAGGACTCAGAGGGAGGCGAGTCCTCCTCGAGCCAGCGGAGACTGACCGAGTGTGAGGCCAGAGGTCAACATCGGGACGAGCGGTTCCTCTTCCACGCCAGTTTAAACACATGTTCACGCCAAGTCTAAGCTGTAAACACTTCCTTTAGAAATGTAAAAATGAGAGACCGGGCGCTGCTACAGCTCACCTGACTGATCAGGCGAACGAAGGCTATCGTGTCCACCCGAGGTCGTTTCCTGCGTTTCATTCCTTCATACTTGTCCCTGCTTTCCGAGCTACACTGTGCTGTCCAAAAAAGGACAAATGCAAAAAATAAATCTTACAAGTAATGAAAGCTCCTCTTAAGAGGCTGTGGACAGATTTCTATGAATGGATTCAGGATAAACTTCCAATACGATCGACAGAAACCGGCTCGCTAACGTCAAACATCATAAATACCTCAAACATTACAAATCTAAATTACAATTTCCAGGTGTGGACCGACAGTTCAGAAGCCACACATGCTTTAAGTCCTTCGTTTCATCTGAAAAGTCGCCCAAAAGCCATCAAGCAGCAAAGAAAACATCAAGGCTCGGGCAGGTCTCGTTTTTACCTGCAATCAGACACCAGCCTGATTCTAACAGCTCACTCTGACTGAACCGGACTGATGCTTCTCCCCAATTTCCTGAGTTTAAAGGCCAAACAGGAAGTCTTACAAACATTTATGCTCCTCCAGAGAAAGGAAACAAAACAGGAAGAGAGGAGACAAACAGGAAGTCAGGTGGAAGCCAGCAGTGACACGGAAGACGTGGATTAAAACGTCTCTGGTGAGTGTTGTGGTTTAATTCACAGTCTTATTGCATTAAAATGAATCGGTGTTATGCAAACTTCTGCACACAATCAGAGTGGATCAGAAGCACAAACTGATCCGTGATCGATTGTCAGATTCAGCGACAGAAACCTCTCTGACTGCAGACTCAGCTCAGCCTTAGTTCGACTGCTCACCTTCTCTCATTCTTCATTAATGTGTCTGCATTCATTCAAAAAGTGATGCAGAAATCTTCCACATGTTTACACATAAAACTGCTGCAACATGAGCAGAACAGGCTGCAGGACTGACCCGGGCAACAGCTTAAAGTTGCTGCTGCCATTCATCAGGCACCACTTTGTTCACTTTTCATCTCCGTCCTGCAGGAAGCCAGGAGAAGAGCTGGCAGCGGCCTCCAGCTAAAAATAACTCGCAGCCATAAAGAGAGCTGTAAATCAGCAGCTGATAGCACCAAAGCCACTCAGAGCTCAGGAATCCAGGCTGGAGTCTCAGCTGGAGGCCGGCGGGCTGGCCCTCGACGGTCTGAGGACGGAGCACGCTTCCAGAAAACAGGAAGTTCAAGATCAGCGGCTGGATGTGAGGAGACTCCAAAAATATCATCTGAAAGGAGCCGAAGCAGCTCCAGATTTTAGCCTGTGACAGCAGCGGCACGGTAGATCAACGCAGCGGTCTGTGACACCACCACACGACACCTCCCATCATTCACACACACTTCAGATTAGCTAAAAGGGGCCCATCCAACAATTTACAAAGTTCATTTGGAGAAATCAATCAAAGGATTCTTCCAGGAGCATAAAAGCATCTGATGGATAAACTACTTATTTCCAAATTAACCGACCCCGAGGCAATAAAGTCAACTTCTACTCCGAGTTTGAAGCCTAAACAGAGCTGAACATATCTGCGTTAGAGCCTCGTGAAGCCTACGACAAACAGGCTGATCATAACAATCACGTAACGAGAGCCTGAAACGAGCCGGCCGACGTTCTCGAGGTCAAGTTAACTTTGAGCGGGCTTAATCGCCCAAACACTCAGGTGTTGATTTAAACTACAAATAAGGTGTCTGATTGGTTGTTTGGCGGTGTGAGCGTCCTCCTCAGCGTTTGGTGCTCAGACGATTGACTAATCCAATTTTCATCCACAACTCAGGCTTTAATCTGCAGCCGCTCTGACACAGTGATCCACTTCTGCTCTCTGCTCACAGCTTTCAGAGCAGCAGACGTCCTCTGAAGTAATCTGATTACTTCCTGCTGAATGCAGGAGCCTGCTATCATGTGACACATAAACAGGAAAGCTGGTTTCCCCTCGTTAACCTCTGAAAAGGGAAGAAAAATACGAAGCATCTGGAAAGTTCACCTGTCAAAGAGGCCACACCCCTATTTTTGTAAACTTTAAGCCCCAATACAATTTAACCAGGTGTGTTATAATTAGTTATAGTTATAATGAGGTAGATAAATTAGCTATAGAGACCAAAACTCCTGTGACTGACCCACTAAAACCCTTTAACTCACTGCAGCACACAGTCCACTGACAACAGCATCTTTTACCTCGAGGTTAAAAAAAAAAAATTGCTGGTTTACTTTGTGTGACTTTTGCATTTTTATTGGTCAGTTTAGATCCCGAACAAACAGTGAAAACATTCAGGTCCAAGACTACGAACCATAATCCTTCAAGGAGGCAGACAAACAGCTTGTGTGTTACGAGATGTAAAATCATAGATTTTGTGAATGGAGTCTGGTAGAGTGTAAGAGCTAAGAGAGGGTTTCTTTGTAAAGGTATAGGATGAACACTTTATTTCATTTGACATCTATAAATAACAGACACAAATCTTTTTATTCAGTTTCTTTCTCCTGAATCTAAAACAAACCCTAACAGCACTGGTTTCCCTTCACATCAGACAAATAAAAACACATCCAGCGCTGTGTGATTACGCCGAGTGCGTGTCGTCCCCGAGGATCCTCCGGTGCTTTTCCCACCCTGCCCTGAAATAGACAGCAGCTTTTTTTGGTGCAGAGAAGCAGGACTGCTCCTGTTTTGTTTCAGAGAGGAAATCCTGCCTCGCCGCCCCCATCCTGAAAACAGCCAGGCCTGTGAGGAACTTTCCATTTCCTGCTCCCATCAGCCTCCATTGTCCTGCAGACCACCGCTCAGACCTGAACCCATTCCCCGACACTGATGAACCACACCGCCACTCAGACACACAGGCTCCGGGCGGAGATTCCCTGAAGATCCGCGAAGATCAATCCGACTCTTAGAAAATACGTTTACACGCGTCTCAGTTTGAAGAGCAAACGACCACGTCTTCCATTCCTCCACGTCAAACATGAAGCACTTCAAACACACGCCAGTGGATCACATCCATCGTTCAGTCCTCACCAACTCATCATCAAACCGTCAGGCACGGACACGCCCACGCCAAGCGCTGAGGCGAGCCTTGCAGTTGGATCCCGCGTTTGGGATCCGGCTCTAAATCTTGTCCCGTCTGTTTACGCACACACACGAAAGATCCAGGATTTTATCAGCCATCACAGACGACACACACTCATACAGAAGATCGAGCTGTTCTCCGAGCTAACCGCTTATTTCCTGTAGGGCTGCCACGATTAGTTGACTATCAAAATCGTCGACGACTGATTTAATAGTCGACGTGTCGTTTGAAGCTTTGTAAGATCCCAAAAGACGCAGGAATAAGTAGTAGGATTTAAGAGTGTAATAACGGACTGAAACAGAAGATGGCAGCACTGCATGTACAAGGATGCCAGCTGCCGTTAAACCCCGAAGAAGAAGAAGCTGTGTCCCAGAATTCATAGCGCAGCCCAGCTCAGTTTCCAACAATGGCGGCAGCTAGTTAGTTTTAATATTACTCTTATTATTCTTTCTGGGTCACAAAATAAACGTTTAACATATTTTCAGGCGAGAATGTAGCTGTGTAAACCTCAAATATCTGCTCAGTTTATCAAGACACCACATATTTTCAAAAGCGCTCCGACGTTTTCGGAGACGTCTGTTAGCCACTAGCTCGATAGCTAGCCGGGGGCTAGGCTAACTAGAGCCGTGAGAACACCGGACTCCCGCAAATCGTTTTCAAACCCACCGCCGTCTTTCGCTACTCAGGTTAAACATGATATATAAGTCACTTAGATAACTTACAAATGTTATTGTTTGGCTTTTTTTAGTATTTTATTTGTTCCTGAGTAAATCGGTTTGGCTGAGATTAAAGTTATAGTTTTTACACAGCTGAATAAACGTCAAGCAGACAGCTGATTATCAGAAGTGTGAGATGCTCCAGAATTTACTCCGGTGTCCTGTTATATTTTAGATAGCAAGGAGTTTATTAACCTTCACAGAAACAATCTGCAAATGTCATTAAAATGTAATAAACTATCATCTTGTCTTTATTTTTAGTTAGCACATACCTTAAACACTTAAAGCTGTAAGCTAATGATAGTTATATAAGAGCAGATGCTGCTGGTGCAATAATCTATAGTTTTACGTCCATTGGATGATGATCTGATTAGTCGACTAATCGCAAAAATAATCGGTGACTAGTCGACTATCAAAATAATCGTTTGTGGCAGCTCTAATTTCCAGCCAGATTTCTCACGTGGTGCAACCAACCGAGTCTGTCCACAACCCTGAGACTGCTCACAGACTCCTTCGCCACTTTCTCTCCAGCTTCTTCCTGCTTATAAACGTTTCTTTGATTCGTGCAGACAGCTCCAGCTCAGAAGGAATCAGAAAATTAAAGTATTTCAATACGAGTTTGAAAAGCTGACAGAAACCATCATATTGTTAAATAATCAGCTGGTGTGGCTCTGTATCCGTGTTTTATTCCACTTCACATCTGAAGGAATCTGATCAAAGCTGAAAACAAAAACAACCCATCACCTTGTTTTTCTCAAACTTTGCTTGCATTTCAGTAAAACAACCACAGCTGATGTATCGGCTCGTCTTTCCTGCACATCTGTCCCATCAGTAAACCTTTTTTCTGGACGTAAACATCCTGTTTTCCAAGATAAGATCTACTATATTTATCCCAAAAGTTGGGAAAGCACCCACTCACGACAGCTTTACACTTTTTACAGAACAGACTCGGCCAAAGAAAACATCCGTTTCTGCTCGTTCCTCACGTGCAGCCTCAGAGCAACGTGACGTCCCGTCAGTCCCGCAGGAAGCTCAGGTGTGAATGGGCTCACCGACAGCAAACTCCCAGAATCCCCGTCCAATATGGAGGCTGAGAACCTCAGTGGGGTTTCAACATGACAGCAGGAGGAGGGAAACCTTCGGAGCGCGAGTCTGCTGTCCAGACACCTCCAACAGGTTTTCACGTTTCAGCTGCAGCCAATTTGAATTTCTTCATCGTTTCTTCTCCGGATGAATCCTCGGAGCGGCCTGACGATTAATCCGTGACGTCCTCGTGTTAACTCCTGACACTCTCAGCCGGTGGGCCGGAGGAGGAGGAGGCTCTGTCTGCGGTCAGCTTTAATAGGCTTACGTACAGCAGCCTTTCTCTGGATAATGCACTCTGTGGATGCTTTCAGAGAGACGCTGGATTCAAACAGCGGCAGCAGGAAGAGCTTCATCTGCAGTTTGATCAACGTCTCGCATCGATCGCTCTTTGGTCGCTTCATAGCGTCGTACGTCCATCAGGGCAGAACGTCCACCACAAATAAAGTTATTGAAACACAACGTAACACACAACATATAGGTCACATGATGTCATTAAAATGCTCCAAAAGCCTCCAACAGCACCAGGGGTGACAGCTCGGAGAGAGCTAGCAGCTACAGCCGCCTGTGTCGCCATCCACCTGTCGGTCAAAGAGGCCACACCCCCTAATAATGCTAACTTTAAACAGGCTTTTATTTCTGCTGTAAAGTTGCACATTTTAACACAGGCATCTGTGGGACAGACTCACAGCTGGAGCCTCCAGTGGACGTTAAGAGGAAGTGCAGGTTTTGGTGTTCTTTGATTACAAATTCCAGCACTAACCTCCTCCCGTCTCAGCAGCACAAACTCAACACAGCCTGCTCTGTAAACACACCGGCAAGGTGGAGGAGACCCCACCCTCTGATGTAACATGTGAATGCAGCAGAAAAACACAAACGACCCGCCGCTGCATTTTTCTGCAGTGAGGTGGACCTGAAGGCAGCACGGTGGCAGCCATTGTTGAATCTATTTGAGGAATGCGAGCCGCGGAGGGCAGCGAGGACCCGATGCCAGAGCCGGAGTCCTGCCCGGTGAGATCACCGGCACAAACTGGCTGCTGACATCACACCCTGCCAACAGCGGGAGGGTGGAGGAGGTGGAGGAGGAAGAGCAAACATCCTGATGCAGCCTCGCAGCTGCAGATAGCAGCGCTGCATTCAGGCCTGTGAGCTATAATCACACGTCTGTGATCAGTGATGGATCGTAACAGCCTCCAACGCTCCACCCTGTCGGTTCACAGGACGTCACCATCACCTCAGCCTCACTCGTCCACTTTATTCCCAGTTTGGGATGAGTTCATGGAGCGCCGGAGCCTTTAGGACTAAAGTGACAAACACGACTTTATTCTTACATTAACATCAAGAAACTCGATTTGAGACTGAATGAATTAAGTTTAAACTTTATAACTGGGACCATTAAGGTGATTAAAGGTAGTCAGACTATTCTTCAGTGTTTCACTCTGTGGTGGTTTCAACACTTTGAACTGGTTTTTTAGTTTTGCACCTTATTATCATTAATTTGTGCATCTTTCTGGTAGTTCTTGACTTTGTTTTTTGTGGCTTTCTTTGCTTACATCCCTTTGTGATCATTTTGTTCCATTTCTACCGTCATGTTGTGGGATTTAGAGTCGTGTTTCATTGTTTGGTGGCCAGTTTGAGCCTCTTTGTGGTTGTTTGTGTTTAAGAAATGACTTTCCACGTGTTCGTGGTCATTTGGAGACTCTTTCCAGTTACTTTATGTCTCATTCTGAACTTCTTTGAATTTAATTTCGTTATTTTGAGTGTTTTGCATAGGTGTGACTCTTGACTTTCCATTCTGAATCTAAAAGGAGATTTGAAAGGAGAAAACACTAAAATTCACCCTCTGATGTCACATTAAGCAACATGATCCATTCTCTTCTGCTCATCCTTATCAGCGTCGGGTCAAAGCTCAGAGCAGCTACTCAGACGCCCATTTCTCCCATGTTTTCAGGATCCTTTGAAGGCATCAACCTGAGGCTAAATCACCTGCAGGCCGTGTCCCTCAGGTGAGTTTAAATAAACACAGAAGAGTTTCTGTAATTCACTGCAGCCATCAGTGATTACTCAGTGCATCCTCAGTCCTCGCCAACGCCGCCGCCGCCATGTGACCGCCTGTCCTGGAAAACTGTTTGGTCTCACAGAGCTCTGAAGCTTTTATTTTAGGAAGTGAAGCAGCAGCAGTCCTGCAGGGAAACATGAGCCAGCAGCTGCAGCACCGGCCTCTCGTGTGAAGTCCGAGCAGAAAAACTGAGTCATGTTACCGTTTTCTGCCTCACAGGACGCCGCTGTGACTCAGAGCCCCACACGGCCCCGTGTGACTGCGAATAAGACGTCTCCTTACAGTTTCAGTGACCTCTGACCTTTCTGTCAGCTTCTCGTTCGCTACACACTGGAAGATGAAAACTCGTGGCTGTATTCATGTGGCTTTATTGTGGGTGTCTGAGGTTTGTTCGCTTTATAACAGTAACATCAGCGACTGTGAATAAAACTCAACACTGTCAGCTTTCAGGACGAACGCCACTGTTTACACTTTCTCATCACTTTACGTCTCAGTCTAAAGATCTGGACACTTTAGACTCTAGTTTCCGTCATGTATTGATTATTATGAGATTATTAAGCGTTTCTGAAGTTATCTAACATCTTTATTGGTTCATCTTGCGTCTCTTTTTGGTCACTTAGGACTTGTTTTTGTTTTTTGTGGTGAACACTCTTGTTTTGTGGCATTTATATGGTTACTTTGAATGTTTTGGGACGTTTTTGTGGTTTTGAGCTGCTTCCTGAAGACATGCAGGACTGTGTGACCCTAATCTAATCTGAGAGGTTCCCGACTACCAAATGACCCGATTCAGATTACTGAGGTTAGCTGTTTTGGAGTGCAGATTAAGAACAGTGTTGTTGCTTTATTTTGACAAACTAAACTCAGTGAGACCTTTTCTGCTTCCTGTAAGTCTGTTTCAGGAGGTCTGAGCTTTAAACCCTCAACTTTCAGAGAACAAGAAAGTTTTAAGGGATTATTACGAGTGTAAGGGAACCAGAGCAGTTTAAGAGTCTGGAGTCTAAGAGTCGAAACCTCACGGAGCTGCAGCTCCCGGTCCCCCCGGTGGCCTCCATGACCTCGGCCTGGGCTCTAGGCGGATACCTGGCTATCCGAAAGGTGGCCGGTGCCCTCTCTACCTGCTGACCCCGGTCCCGAGACCCGCCCGGCCGCCGGGTCTCGGTCCTGCCCCCCCCAGTGTGTTTTTCTTACCGTAGACCCGGAGCCAGCCCTGCTGCTGTGACACAGCGTCCCCCAGGATCCGGTCCACCAGCGGATCCAGGAGGCTCAGCCCGCCGCGCAGAGAATCCACGTCGCCTGGAAGCGAGTCCGTCTCCATGTCCGAAAGGAGAGAAAAAAACTTGCTGTGGCTTCAAGTGTCCCTCCACAAGTGTGAGCCAGTCCCGGAGCGGCGAGTCCAAGTGTCCACGCGCGGAGAGGAAGCGGGAAAAGTGTCGTGAGGATCCGTTACGGGACAGTTTGGTCGCTTTCACCGCCCAGCTGCTCCCTGTTAGCCGTTAGCTCGGGTCCGGCTGCCCGGCTGGCTCTCCCTCATTGTTCCGCTTCTCGGCGTAGCTGAAGGGGCAAACTTCCTCCAAACCAGCGTCCAGGTGAGGCCGGGAGCCCCCTACCTCTGTCCCCGAGAAAAGTCCACACAGAGGCAGCCGTTAGGTCCGCGAAAGCCGCTGGAAGACACCGAGAGTCACGCGGTGGTCTCTGTGCCTCCGGCGGGCTGCCCCTCTCTGCCGCTGCCGCTGCTCACAGTCCACCGCACGGGGACGGGCACGAGCCTGACCGGGCGCGCTCCTGCCAGGAGAGTCAGGAGCGCGCAGGGACGTCTGGCTGACGGGATGTTTCCCTGAACCTGACCACGTGACACGAGTCAGTATTACCAGGTTCTAATGAGCCCGGAGGATCTTCTGCATCCGCACCGAGGTCCGGCTCGGCCTCAGCCCACAGACACGCAGCGTGACGACACAAAAGACCGCGTAGGTGGTGCAAAGTAACCCCACAGACACGCAAACGACCGAAAACACCCGAAAAGAAACCCAACCCGACTGTAAGCTGTAATAAACATCCACAAAAACACTCACATTACAAACACGCACACAACAAGTGACAAGATGACCTGCAAAACAAGTCCAGTGACCCACAGTTCAAAGAGACTGTGGCAGGAATAAGGCACGGCGGGTCCAGGGATCAGTGTTTTCGGACATTTTATTCACGACACCACACACCACACACACCCGAGTCCCCGTGTTTTAACGTGGCGGGCGTGATGCCGTGCAGGTGCGTCCGCCCTCCCTGCACGCCACCGCAGACCACGCCCCACCACAGAGACAAAGACTCAAAACAAAAGGACATTTATTCAATAACTTTAAAAATGACACCAAACTAACAAACAAGCCCGAAACTAGTCCAGAGAGCCCGGGTGATCAAAAAAGGGCCTCAAAACAGATCCACGAGATCAGAAAGACACGTAAATACGAGGAAAACATAGA